>NW_004797664.1:226243-246742 GCF_000002075.1 Aplysia californica
GCTGACGGTAGACATGTTCCCCAGTGTTGAATGCTAAACTTAGCTGACGGTAGACATGTTCCCCAGTGTTGAATGCTAAACTTAGCTGACGGTAGACATGTTCCCCAGTGTTGAATGCTAAACTTAGCTGATAGTAGACATGTTCCCCAGTGTTGAATGCTAAACTTAGCTGATAGTAGACATGTTCCCCAGTGTTGAATGCTAAACTTCGGTGGTGGTAAATTTTGGCCAAAACTTCGGAAAGTCTATAAAATGTAAAGAGTTTTTGATTCAAGAAGTCAAAAGGATCCCAAGACAAGCCAGGATTTGCCACGGTAGCTTGGCACAGGCGTCTGAAATGCTTTGGGGGCCGAAAATCTTGGACGTTGGACTCTACAGATTCACTGCATTCAACGCGAAGTTCGCTGTTTCTCTTTTTCTTGTTAACAATCTATAATCCTCTCCATTCTTGCAATTATATATATTTTAATACAGCTCGTTAAATGCACTATTGTTGACTAGCAAAATGTACTATTTTTATTCCACAACATAATATGTGTTCCTCACCGTGTCAACAATGAGTAAACGTCCAAAATGCAACATACTGACACACTATTTACAAAAATATGATAGACCATGCTTTTCTGACAGTCCCGCTCCTGCTGGACATCCTACTTTTATCACCGTTGTCGAGACTTTAGGACGCTTTTTCGTCCTCAAAGTGCGGAGAAACTCGATGAAATCATCTTTCTGATACGGAATCGAACTCGCGTCTTCAGCTCAAAATGCTTTGCTAATCAATACTAATTATGCACAAATGATCGGACTTGAATCGGATTTTAAGTTTAAACTGTCGGCATTATCGGGTATGTTACCAGTCCATAGACAAAACAGAAGTGAGGCTTCTTGTTTGGTTTCAGTGATGCCATGAAAACATACCAACAGGAGCTTTCTTTTAAAACTGAGTTTTGTTTTGAAACTGAGGGGTTTTTTTTAACTGTTAAAAAATAAATTGGAGAAAAAATAATACGGACGTGGAAACGCTTATTTTTTCTGTTAAACTTGTGTTTGTTTTATTGATTGGTTGTGATTTTGGTTACGGTTTTGGTTTTGGTAAGGGACTCTCTTTCTCTCTCTCTCTCTTTCTCTCTCCCTCCTTCTCTCTCTCCCTCTCTCTCTCTCTCTCCCTCTCCCCCTCTCTGTCGGTTTCTCTCCCTCCCTCTCCTTCCCTCTACCTCTCTCTGTGTCCCTCTCTCCTCTCTCTCTCTTCTTTCTCTCTCTCTCTCTCTCTCTCTCTCTCTCTCTTTTTTTTTCTCTCTCTCTCTCTCTCTCTCTCTCTCACTGTCTGTCTCTCTCCCTCGTTGTTGATCTCTCCATTTCTAAGTCTCAATCTTCTCTGTCGGATCGCTCTTTCTCTCTATTTCTCTCTAACGTACTCTCTCATTCTCGTTTTCCGTACCTGTTCTTTCACACACACGCACACACATGGAAATAAACACCCCCATGCGCAAACTAATAATTAGTATACGTAACTGCAAACTTACATGATTTCCTATTCCATTGCAAAAATAGATCGGGTAATTCCTATCTTTCCAACACATGTGCCTTTTGCAAAAACTCTCACTTTCCATGACGCTGGGCAATCTCAGCAATAATAATAATTCTATTGATTTCATTTATATTGCGCATATCTAAGCTCCTCAACTCGCTCTGTGTATTTTATAACTATAACTACCCCAGCAGACCCTAGAACAGCTAAAAACATTTTCAGTGTCCGGTAACCATAGTGTGCAAGCTGCTGATTGCACTCCATCAAACACTGACAAACTGGCGAGATCTTTTGTTCTCTGTAGCTGGGTACTCATTTCCAACCGGGTGTAGTGAGGGTATTTCGTATAAAATGCCTTTCTCAATGACACAACGTCGGGCCCTGTGAGGATTCGAACCTATGGTCTTACGAGTACAGGAACCTAACAACTAGACCACCGACACCACGGTAGCAACACTATCGCTTCTTGTTAAACCATCATTGATCAAGTGCATTTTGTATTTGTAATTTTTTTTTACGGCTCCATCGATACTATTTAGATCATTTCAGAGGCGAACTGTTTTCACCTTACCTGTCAGGGCCAACCAAGGCTGGGTTGGTTAAACTTGAGTTTTACAGTAATTGCAACACACAGCATAAGTCATATTATATAAGTGCCGAAGGCTAGAGGTGTTACATACATAGACAGGAAGGAAGAGAAATTACAAGAACGATGGATGTTTTTTAGGAAAGAAGGAGCAAACCACACCATAGCGCCCGCCAAACACCCACGGACTGGGTTGGCTACGATGCCAGCAGATTCGATGTGATCAGAAAAGACTTTCCCATCCGGATATCGAACTCAAACCTTCTGTGTACAAGGCGAAGAGCCTGCCCACTACACCCCAGACACTGGTTTGCTCTGGAAGAAAGCCCCCCACTGCACACCAAGGATTGTTCCGAAGGTGGGCTTCCCACGGCCAAGGTTTAACGAGGTATTTTTAAAGAAGAATCTTTATCGAGTATCTCGATCTTTCTGCCGACATGTTGTATACTTGTCAGCCTGGGTTGGCAGTGACTAGCAGGGTCGATCAAAGCCCGCCTCCTAAACGATCTAAATGGTGTCGACGGGGGCGTAAAAAGGCCCTACAACAAATTTTGAAAAGAAAGAAAAAGACGCGACTGTTCTCACAATAACTCTTTTCGTAAATTTTACTATATAAAGCGAACTGTTTTTGTAGCAGTTCTTTGTGTCCAAGTGCCTGATCCAACACAAGAAACGGGCTTTTGATTGACGATCATTGGCCCTCCGTGTAGGTGGTTGGTGGGTGCTCTGGTGTGGTTTGCTCTTTCCTTTCTGTCAAACGTCTATCGTCCTTGTCTCTCCTCTTTTTTTTCGTGTTTGTCACTCTCTTGTTATAACGCAATCTTTTGGGCACTTATGTGACCTAATTGTGTTGCAAGTGAAGTAAAACATCAACTTTTAATTATCGGGTGCTTCAACGAATACCTCACACAATCGAAGAAAGGACCATCCTGGTGATGGGAGGCGTCATAAATCCAACCATAGTAGCCCCCACTGCCTTGTGAGTTGTCAGTGGATGACAAAGGCTAGCAGAGAAAATTGTACTCAAATCGGCATGAAAAGATAAAAGAGGGAAATAAAGAAAAAAATGCAACTAAGCAAAAGAAACATGGATAAATGACCGGTGTCAACAATTAATAGAGAAGAACCAAAACAAAAACAGCAAATACATGCAATCCAAAATCAAAGAAGTAATTGGAATAAAAGGATGCTCAAACATGGGATTCATAAGATCAAAAGGAGGAGATATTTTAATGAACAATGAGGATGTATCAAACAGACGGCCAGAATACAAAGAAAAGCTTGTCAAGGATAACAAGGAGAAAAACTTGTAAAAAAGAATGAAATAAATGGACCACCAATACTGAAAGTAGAAGTACAAGCTGCCATTAAGAAAATGATACTTGGAAAAGCCACAGGGCCAGATAATATTCCAGTTGAAGTGATTGTTGCGCTTGAAAAACTAGGCATTGAATTAACAACAAAGGTCTTAAATTCTGTTTATAACCGCCGTGAGATCTTAGAAGATATGATGAAGTCAGTTTTTATAGCTTTTCCTAAAACACCAGGTGCCACTGAGTGAGATATATATGCATTGAACAATTAGCCTCTTGAGTCATTTTTTCAAACATTATTGCTGCAAGTTCTTTCGGGAAGATTAAGAAAAAGTCTAAGACCAGATATAATATCTAAAGTGCAATTCGGCTTTGTTCCTGACAAGGGCACCAGAAATGTTATATTCACGTGAACATGTTAATGAAAAGATGTATTGAAGCACAGAAAGATTTGTATTTATGCTTCATAGACTATTCGAAGGCTTTCGATAAAGTTAGACACGATGAGTTATTTAAAATATTGGAAAAACTAGATATAGATGGAAAAGATCTAAGTACTATCAGGAATTTGTACTAGGACCAAAACGCTGCTGTACGATTTTAGGGAGAATACATTAAATATAAGCAGATTAGAAAAAGAGTGAGGCAAGACGCGTTATGTCACTAGACCTCTTTAACGTGTAGAGTGAAACGATCCTTAGAAACATAGAAGAATGTTCAAGTCTCAAAGTAAATGGCGGAAATATTAATAACCTCAGATATACCGATGACACAGTTTAATAGCAGGCTCAGAAAAGGACATTCAATGGCTTCTAGATACTGTTGTAACAGAAAGTGAACGTAAAGGACTATTGAGTAATGTTAAAAAATCAGAATGCATGGTAATATAAAAAAGCAGCAAATCCTATTTGTAATATCATATGCAAAGGTGAAAAGATCAAACAAGTCCAACAGTGTAAATATCTAGGATATATAATAACATCTGATGCCACATGTTCCACAGAAATAAAACGGTGAATTGCAATGGCTAAGACTAGTTTCAATTTTTTTTTTAAAGAGCCCAATCCTGAAAAATAGAAACATCTAAATGTGTACCAAAATGAAAGTTCTGAAATGGTATGTTTGGTCAACCCTTTTATATGGCTGTGAATGCTGGACAGTTACTAAAGACAGTGAAAATACAATAGAAGCAACAGAAATGTGGTTTCTTAGGAGACTGCTGAGAATATCGCGGAAGGAAAAGAAATCAAATGAAGTAGTGCTTGATGAAACCTACGTGGGACATTCACTGTTAAAAACAGTCAGGAAATGACAAATGCAGTTTTTGGGACACCTGATTAGACATAAAGGTCTTTAACATTTAGCTCTCACTGGCAAAATTGAAGGCAAACGAGGCATGGGTAGGTCCAGAGCAATCTACTTAGGGAATCTAAACAAATAGGTAAAGGGGAAAGATCAGAGAAACGTCGCTTTTTAAGAGCATCCGAGCAAAGGAATGAGAGGAGAACCATGATCGCCGATGTCTGTCGCAGGTCTGGCACTGGATGAATGACTCCGTATTTTTTTTCTCCAAATTTACAGCGTTTCTTGATCAAATATCAAAACAGAAATTCAAATGCTGCAATGAAAGTTCAAATATTTAAAAAATTATGTCAAATCATTTCAAAATAGACATTTCAAACGCAACACAATGGAAAAATAAGCAAATACCAGCTCAAAAATAATAATAAGTTGTAAACACTTGGGAAATCAAATTCGTCATTGTCAGCTCAAATGCAGTGTAGGAAAGTTTTAATTCAACAATGCGAAAACTACGAAACTGCGATGTAACCAACGTCTTTGAGGCAACTCAAGGGAGGCCACTCTGTCTCTTAGCAACGTAAGTTGTTTACTGTCCTAGGAGTCTCTCGGCTTCGACACCTGTCATCGGTTGTCCAGATCCAGATAACCGTTATTTCTTGTCGTTAGATCCGTGTTGTATCTTGCTGCGTTTGTTGTGGCCATGTTTCAGCACGTGACCTGACTCTCCCGGCCGGCCAGAACTGGAGGTCAAGCGTGGAAGGTGAAGGTCACTGGGACGGGGAGGTCAAGGTCGCCGAGACGGGGAGGAGAACGTCTGTGTCGACGCTTGAGCTCAAGATCGGTCAGCGTTACAGGCGGGAGCGGCTCGTGGGTCTAAAAAGTAGGCGTGCACAATTTACTTAAAACAGGTTGAAGACAGTCAAGGGCATGGCAAATGAGATCACGTATTCTTCATCCTATCTGTTTAGAGAAAATCTATTTGAAGAAGAAGTTTACCCTTTGGTCTTTTGCTGCAACAAAGATTTCCATCATTCTGTTGACGAAGTTGGGGATGCTGCCAATGATGTCATTGTGGATTGACATAAAAAGATCAGTGCGATTTCTAGTATTTTGTATACTTGTCTAAATGTTGTGTCGAGTTTGTAATCCTTCAGAGTTGAATAAAGGCCCTGGATTGTACGACATTGAGCAGACGTAAATGTTTCATTGCAATTAACTGTTTTTGATTCTGTTTGTAACAAGATTTTATGCAAAACAAAGTAAATTTCTGCTACATGATCAAAATGAACTGAAGGAAACGACTTTTGATAGTCCTGAAATTTGTAGGGGTTGATGATTGATAGTGTATTGATTTTTTTTTTTTTTGCTTCAAAAACTGGTAAATAAGTTGAGTATTTACATGCATTATGTCACAGGCCTCCTTTGCAGCAATTTCGTTGGTGTTATGATGTCTCTTGAGAGTTTGTTCCTCAGTGGTCTTACTTGTTAATGGAACACTTATACTATTTTTATGGGTGCTATGGGTGTTGTACTTCTGTGTTGGAGGATCCCACACACAACTCCAACGTGCTGGAACACGTTGTTAAAAAGAGTGCAAAAAGGAGAGAAATGTATCGCTCTTTAATACAATGAAGAGACCGCACGCTTCGTGGGTGGTAATATCGTCCCAGTGCTCAGACTTCATTTCTTCAAGACAGAGCTGGATCTCTTCTTTCCAAGTGAACACTGTGCCAATAGGTCAAGACTGTAAATTTCACCTTGTTTAAGACAATCGTGGAATATTTCAGTCTGAGAATGTTGATGTGTTTCGTAGAGTGGGCAAAAAACGTCGAAAGCCTGCAGCGTTAGCGAAATATATCCGCAGTCTGATATGCCCAGAACAAGCGTACTTTAAAACAAGATTCAGCTGGTGAACATTGCAATGAACAAAAACAGCATTTGGGAAAATAGGCATATCTCAGTCTGTACACCAGAGACTCGCCTGCTCATTACAGCTGCCCAATCGCAGGTTTGGGCGATCAGCTTCTCCTCGACGCTGAATTGTTCTAAAGCTTTGTTTCGGGTTGAAACAAGCCCCGATGAAGCTCTATCTTTGGCTTTAAAAAGACTTTAGAAATCTCTCTACCGGTTTTCCGTCATTAATAACCCAGAATCATCACAAACTGACACATGACCTGCATGAGTTGCTTCGTCAGCCTGGACAGAAAGAAAGTTAGCAGAGCATGTTATGTCTTTATTCAGTTCTTCGTGGTATATTTTGAACATGCAGCCCAGCAGTTCGTTTTCTATTTGTTCTGGAAGTATATTTAGCAACAGTAGCGCTTTGCTGATGATCAAACAATACCCTGTCAGTGGTAGCGTCTCTGTGCAGTAAATCAAGAAAGATACCTTTGTTTCCCTACAAATCAGCTTCTTCATGAGCGCGACTGGCGAGTTTGTGAGTCCCACAGAACAAAATACATTCGATAACGTTACACAATACATGCCTGTTCTTTCTCACCCGTTCGTTATAGTGAGCGTTTGCAAAGATAGGACCAACGTCTAGCTGTGCTGCTATGTCTACTTGTCCAAAAGTGTCATACTGAACGGCATTGTTGACATGCGCTCTTGATGACTCGTGTCTTTAATGCTTTGTTTCACATGGACACAGTCAGTAAAACCTGTCTTAGACCACTTAGCGTCCTCAGTTCCAAAAGGTAGACTGTAGAAACAGTACAGTGAGTGTTTCTTGGGAAGATCCGTATCTAAAACATTATTGCACTTTGCTGTTGGTTACAATATTTTAGTATCTTTGGGTAGCTGAGGACCAATTTCTTTCACTCTCTTCTTGTCACTTTGGTTAAGATAACTGAATTTACTTGCTAGCAAAACATCAATTTCATTAATCCTGCATTGGAATTACTCACTCAAGTAATAAAACCATTCCCTACTGCACCGTTCCAGGTAAGGCTCTTCTAACACAGTGACCTAATTACATCATGTTGACCTCACTCAAGTCACAGGGTCACAGGGGTGGGGCTAGAGATATTAATAGCAAGAACAATGGACCAATTGCACATCACTGTTCATGTGAACACTCCGGAGGATTGCTCAGATGCTATCATAATACGGGAATTGAATTGTGTAAGGTATTGTGAACTGGTAAAAGATCGCGTTATTTTTAGACTACCTCTATGGGTTTTGTTCGCCAGGTGCACATTGAGATTGTGCCGGCTTATTAATATTTATGTACCACGAAACTCGCTCTAAACCTCATCGTTGTTTGGGTCAGTCCCTGGAGCATTTTCGAGTCAGATTGCCACAACTGAACATGTGATTTTTTACTTGGGTGACGCACGAGCTCCTCGTGTAGTAGGTGGGTGCAGCAGATAAATTATGACCGATTAGGCTCTGGCGAGGAACTTGTGTGGAAAATGGATTGGATTGTGGATGTTCAAGACTATGTTATTGCCTCTTTGTGGGTGTTGTGCACACTATAATTTTTGGGCGGCAGTGCACGACCGTGCTCTATGGGCGAGCCGTCACTTAAGATAAGATAAGATAATATAAGATAAGATACATCTTAATTGTCCAGATCCTGGCACATTGGTTTCGTGTTTCACCACGTGTACACACACACACAGACACACACACACACACACACATACACACACACATACACCCACACACACACACATGCATACACACACACACATACATACACACACACACACACACACACATGCACACACACGAAGGCTTACAATCACATGCATAATATAAATGAGAGGTAATATAAACAATAATAATCGTAAGCTAGATACACACTCAGTGTTATTTTGATGCATGCTCTAAGGTAAACATTTTGATAGATGATGGTAAAAATGACCTTCTATATCTTTCTTTGTTACAGATCAGAAGCCTATGTCTTTTACTTCTGACTGATGTTTTTATTTGAGAGAACAAGGGATGTTTGTTGTCTGAAAAGATGAAATTAATTTTTTTTTAGTGCAAGCTGTTATGTACAATTCATCCAAGTAGGGGAATGTAGATGTTGAAATTTTACATGCTTTCCGTATTAGTCGATGTAATTTTTCTTTATCTTGTTGTCTTGTGTTCCCGGCCCATGCTGTTATACAAAAACTGATCAAACTTTCTATGGTTGAATGGTAGAACATGGACATCAATGTTTTATCAACTTTAAAATACTTTAGCTACTTTAGAAAAAAGTCTTTTGTTCACCTTTTTAAAGCAGGAGAGACGTGTGGATACGCCAGTTGAGTTTGTTGTCTATTGTAACACCCAAATACTTATAGTTTGACACTTGCTCGATGTTTTCACATTTAATTTTGAGTGGCTGCGGGGGCAGTTTCTTTATTCTAAAATCGACAACAAGTTCTTTGGGGGGGGGGGGGGGGGGGGTTCACAGTTAAAAGCAGCTTACGATTTTCACTTCATTCAGAAAAGTTAAGTACAAAACTCCGTTAAGCGGTTTTGTTATGGTCAGCCTGAATTAGCCCAATTATGGTTGAATCATCTGCAAATTTTATCAACTTGATGTTACTGTTGTTTATTTGGCAATCGTTTGTGTATAGTGTGAATAAAGCTGGTGATAAAACGCATCCTTGAGGGGTCCCTGTATTTGTTGTGATGTATGTTGATGAAGAATTTCTAATTTTACATACTGGGTTCGGTTGATAAGAAAATTGCCTATCCATGATTTTAAATTGACGCTAACACTTTATATATATATATATATATATATATATAATATACGTATATATATATATATGACAAACTTTCACAACTATTATAATTTTTATCAAGCTTAATCCTCTATTCCTCTTTCGTTGCTGTGCACGCCAGAGTTTCAAAGGTGTGGAACCAGTGCTCACTGCTTGTGAACGGACGCCTCACTTACATAACGTATTAAGATTTATTTCCAATCACAAACTAATAATTAGGGAAATGACTTGTATCGTCTCCCCTTCTCAAAAGGATGGACAGTAACGTATGTGACGCATTCCCTACCTTTTCCAGTAGAAAGATTTGCAAAATACGTGGGAAAGTAGAGCCCCAATTTCAAGCATCACCAACAATACTAATAATATAATTATTTGGACCTTTCAATGTTATTTTTCTTTGTCAGTTTCGACAAATGAGTCAAGATGGGGTTCTGGACAGTATTTCGGATTCACCTTCTAAGGCTAGGTGTCCACAGCCTTCGTTCCTCATCAGGAAATGTCTGGACAAAAAAACTCATTTTGTCAGCATGCATCTCACATGTTTTTTTCTTCTGAAAACCTCCTATTTTGACATAAGACCATAATGAATGATGCCGATGAAAAGTTGTGTTACGTAAAAAAAAAAAACAGAGTCGTAGCAATCAGATGTGTTGGACATTCCCTTCAATTTATTAGAAATCCCCAAACATCAAAACACACAAACATGGAAACTGAATATTCAAAATATGCAAATCACGATATCATTTCACATTATAAACATTAGAGCGGGTTCCTGCATGAAATATTGACAAACTGTAATAAATGCCAGTTAGAATACACGCCACCGACAGAATAATGTCAGCAGGGAGCACAAAGTGACACAAATAGGTTTTTTTCACTCGACACAGTTGAAAAAAAAAGTGTCCATAAGACACATAAAATAATGTGTCTAAAGAACCTCAAAACAATGGTATCACATAACATAATGTTTAGGTTATCAAACCAACCAGTAATGTTTTCAAAAAACAGTTTATATAATAAATTTTCCTGATGACGATTCCATCAAATGTCTTTAAAATGAAGCCTAAAAATTCAAACGTCCGATCTAGTCCTACTGTGTGTTCACACTTTATAGGAAGGTAGGGGAGTTCCACACCCGGGGTAATTCCACACCCCCACTTACAGCCCTTAGAACCAACAGAAATCTGTTTGACATTCAGCTTTAATCATTTGCTTCTGTCTGCCATGTTTTATCTTTCAATTCAGCTTTAATTTCTTGTAAGTCTGTCATTTTATTTTCATTTTGGCATGTGTGCTCAAGTGGGTGTGGAATTGCCCTGATATAGTAGATTTTTAATTAAGTTGAAAAATGGAGGTATGGGGATGGTGATATCGTAGAATTCATATTATGTTTTGTTTCCTAACTTATCAGACCCAAAGTAAAACTGTTGTGGAGGATGTGTCCTCTTTCTACATAAAGTAGCTTCTGTAACACTTGCCTCACAATTCAATGAAAAGAATGGTGCAGAATTCCCCCATTTTACTATACATTGAAGCTACGCCGGTGGCTTTTGATTAAAAATATACATGAGCAAATAAATTATTTCACAGTTACACACCTGAACTACATTGTTGGTTCAGTCTGCTACAAACTAAGGTGTGTAAAAAAAAAGGCGAGAAGGGGAACAAGAGGCTCTACCCTGGGTGACGGAGTTGCGAATATGCCCCGGGATAAAAATGCATGAAACGAAATTCAGCAATAAGAAATGTTGTTGGATGAAAACTTGTCTTTTCTTCTACTCCCTTTACTTTAATCTTTCTCTGTCTCACTCTTTCTTTCTTTCCTACTCCTTCCAACTCCCTCTTTCCCTCCTCCTCCGTCTCACTCCTTCTTTCTCTCCTCTCTCATCTCACTCCGTCTTTCCCTCTTCCTCCTTCTCATTCCTTCGTTCTCTCCTCCTCTGTCCCACTCTTTCTTTCTCACCTTCTCCGTCTCACTCCTTCGTTCTCACCTCTCCTTTCTCACTCCCTCTTTCCCTCATCTCCCTTCTTACGCCCTCTTTCCCTCCTCCTCCTCCTCTTACTCCTCCTCCTCCTCCTCCTCCTCCTCCTCCTCGTCCTCGTCCTCCTCCTCCTCCTCTGCCCCAGCCTCCTTCTTGACGACCACTCCGGTGTTTACAGCCGTATGGTCGCCATGATACTTGGACAGGTGGGAGTTCAGAGAAATACGCTGGATAAATCTTTTTCCACAAGATTCACATCTGAACGGACGCACATCTGAAAAAATAAATTGTGAAATGGTATAGGTTTAACGCCCTTTTCAACACTAATAGGTATAGTGAAATGGTATAGGTTTAGCGCCCTTTTCAACACTATAAGATATGGTGAAATGGTATCGGTTTAACGCCCTATCTGCGGGTAAAATTTCCCCCATTTTTACCCAGTTTGACCATACATTTTTTTCTCCAGATTGAGAACCAAGTATTGCTACAACTTCAGCACATTCTTGAAAATGATGGGTTGGCTCTGCATAAATACTTTCAGCTGCACCTGCAGAACACAGTCACGTTGAGGAAGAACAACCATGAATTGTCCACTTGGAGTTAAATTTTGACACAAACAACCTGAGAGAAAAGGTGAGTCAAGAGAACCCAAAGCTTAATGAAGAACAAAGAGTCGTGTGTGATGCTGTGATAGAGTCAGTTGTACAGAAGCAAGGCAAGATATTTGCCCTGGAGGCAAGTGGAGGGAGTAGGAAAAATCCACACTAGAAACCTGATTCTTGCGTCTGTGTGTTAAGAAGATCGTCCTTTCTACAGCTCTGTCAGGCATTGCAGCAACTCTGCTCTGAAATGGCAGAACATTACTTAGCAGATGCAAAATACCTCTGTGTGTGAACGAACAGTCCATGTGCAGTGTGAGTCCCCGAGATGTCAGCGGCACTTTATTACGCCAAACAGAGCTGCTCATCAATGATGAAGTATCGATGGGCCACAAACACATCTTTAAAGCCATAGACCGAACACTTCAAGACATGTGGGAATAACTCTGTGTTCGGAGGGCTAACTGTGCTGATGTCGGGTGACTGGCGCCAAATACTACCAGTAGTTCACCATGGCTCAAGATCACAGATAGTCAATGCAACCCTGAAATCATCATATCTGTGGGAGCATGTTCATGTGCTCAGACTGACAAGAAACATAAAGGTTTTGCTTACAGGTGAGACTGCTGATTTCTCCAACTATCTACTGAACATTGGCGATGGCAAACACAACGTATGCAAACAAATCGGGGAGTTTGCGATAAAACTGCCAGATGACATCACAGTGAAGAGCGAACGAGAGTTGATAAATTTTGTCTTCGGTACCTGCCAGTCTAACACAAATCCTGACTGGCTGGCTTCCTGCTGCATCATCATTCCCACAACACAGACGTAGACATGATCAACAACCCGATCATGCAGTCTTTCCGGGAGAAGAAAAAGTCTACAGGAGCAGTGATTCGGTGGAAGAAAATGAACACCAATACCCCATCGAATTTATCGATTCTCTATGTCCGTCAGGTATGTCACCCCACAAACTGATGTTGCGGAAAGACAGCATTGTCATGTTGCTGAGAAATCTGGATTTCACAAACGGCCACTGCAACGGGACTCGCTATGTGGTTCAAAACCTTCATCAACATGTAATTGATGCTGTCGCTGCTTGTGGTGCACATGCCGGAAAGAGACTTTTCATCCCAAGGATTCCCCTCATGCCTTCTTATGCCTTATGCAACGGAAACAATTTCCGGTTAGACCTGCTTCTGCAATGACAGCCAACAAAGCTCAGGGACAGACTTGGAAAAGGATATGGGTTTCTTTACAAGGCGATTTTTCCCCATGGACAATTACATGTTGTAATCAATCGTGTTGGGTTCGGGGATTCTATTAGGATAGGTGCAAACAGACCTGCTGCTGCCCAGGACGGAGTTCCAGATGGCTCTATTGTGGGCTTTCCTATCGCTATATCACCGTTCGTAGAACGGGTCTGTGTCTAGTAATTATAATAATAATAATAATAATAATAATAATAATAATAATAATAATAATGATAACAATAATAATAATAATAATAATAATAATAATAATAATAATAATAATAATAATAATAATAATAATAATAATAATAATAATAATAATAATAACAATAACAACAACAAAAAAACAACAATAATAATAATAATAATATTAATAACAATAATAACAATAATAATAATAATAATAATAATAATAATAATAATAATAATAATAATAATAATAATAATAATAATAATAATAATAATAATAATAATAATAATAATAAAAATAAAAATAATAAATATAATAGTGTGATGATGATGATGATGATGATGATGATGATGATGATGATGATGATGATGATGATGATGATGATGATGATGATGATGATGATGATGACAATGATAATGACGATAACAATGAACAAGAACGACGAGCCTACCTGTGTGCGTTCGGACGTGCAGCAACATGTCGGCGGTCTCATTTAATTGCTTGTTGCAGAAGTTGCAGACGTATCTGTATTCCTTGAAGTGGTTCCGAACGTGTCGCACAAGCTTGCCCATTGTCGTGAAACACGGGGAGTAGCTGGTCACTCCTGACTTGTCAGTGCTGCTGCACTTTCTGCACGCTAATTGGTGGTCGCCTGTCGAGAAACCAGCTGGCTTTTAGTGGACTTGTTTAGACTTTTTAAGTGGACTTAGAAGAAATTTCAATTACATGTATTTATTTATTCCTTCGTTCTTTCATTCAACCGTTCGTTCATTCATTCATTCATTTGTTTTTATTTCATTCATTCATTATTTATCAATCATTTTTATACATTCATTTATTTGTTTATCATTCATTCATTCATTCATTGATTCATTGATTCATTGATTCAATCATTCATTCATTCATTCATTCATTCATTCATTCATGCATTCATTCATTCATTCGTTCGTTCTGTCATTATTAATTTATCATTCATCCATTCATTCATTCGTTCATTCTTTCATTTGCTTCTATTTCATTAATTAATTAATTAATTAATTCTTTTAGTTCTCAATCATTTTTCATTTATGCATTCTTTTATTTATTAATTTATCATTCATTCATTTATTCATTCATTCAGTCGTTTATTAATTTATCATTTTATTATTTCACTGATTCAGTCAGTCATTCATTCATTTATGCATCCATTCCTTCCTTCATTTATTTATTTATATATTTATAAATTATTCATTCATTTATTGATTCATTTATTGATTCATTTTGTCATTTATTCATTCATTCATTCATCAATTTATCATTCATTCATTCATTCATTCATTCATTCATTCATTCATTCTTTCATTCATTCATTCATTCATTCATTCATTCATTCATTCATTCATTCATTCATTCATTCATTCATTCCTTCTTTCATCTCTTCGGGATCCTAATCAACAAGCACCAATAGGGTATCCTTGTGTTGCATGGAAGAGCCTTGAGTTGGATCCCAAGATTTGCGAGATATAGGAAAGTGGGGGAATTCTACACCATACTTTTCAGTTGGATTGTGAGACAAGTGTTGTAGAAGCTACTTTACTTTAGGTGGCAAGAGGACACATTCTCCACAACAGTGTTGCTTTGGGTCTGATAAGTTAGGAAACAAAACATAATTAGAATTCTACGATACCACCATCCCCATACTTTTATTTTTCAACTTAATTAAAAATTTAATAATGCGGGAGCAATTCCACACCCACATGAGAACACATGCCAAAAGAAAATAGAAAGACAGACGTGCAAGAAATTATAACTGAATTGAAAAATAAAACATGGCAGACAGAAGCAAATGATTAAAGCTGAATGTCAAACAGATTTCTGTTGGTTCTAAGGGTTGTAAGTGGGGGGGGGGGGGTGGAATTACCTCGGGTGTGGAATCCCCCCCCCCCCCCACACCTTCCCATACCTTACCAAAAGATTCCTGTTTACTATGGAAGAACACTAAGTTTCAAAAATTCACTTCTGAAACTTTAATAACCAGTTAGCATTCACATGGTTCATGTTCAAACCATGCCATACCAGTTGTTCATCTTTTGGTTAGATTGTAACATCGACTGATTTTGTCAAATATGAATATTTTGGTTCGCACTCAATGTGACGGGCTGTTTTCTTCTTGCCTCAAAATATAACCGTATGTGGTTAAAAGCAAATCATATTTTCCTGAATAGATCCTACTATTAGGCTTTTCATTCATCGAAGAGGACTGTAGTTAATATCTACGTTATTACGAGAAAATTCCTTTTTTTAAGACTTAGATCTTCTTTCAACATTAAACTTTATATTATGTCTCTGCAAGTAAAATTGCAAAAGTATTTTAGAGTATTACTTAAAAACACTAAGAAGTCCTACCCAGTTACCTTTTTGTGCGCCTAATTTTGTTATCTATTTATGAATAAAAGAAAGAGAATTACCGAGCTGAGATTGTCAAAGAAAAATTGAACCATGAAAAAAGAACAACAACCAGAAAAATTTATATTGAAATCTTTTTTGACACTAATTTTTGTAGATATACACATGGGGGTTTCACTACAGTTGTTGTTGGTGTGGTCTTTTTCGGTTGTTTTTTTTAATAATTTAAATTTACTTCGTTATACGAACCTAACTTCATGATGTAAGGCCGAATCAATTTAGTTTCCTCTGGCGCTTGAAAATTCGTGAATGCCATATAGCTGCACGAGGCCATAAGTTTTAGCTGGAGGTCTGGATTGTTGTGTTTAACCTGTGTGGAAGACAAAACAACAAGAGATATTGCATTTGTTTTAGGCTGTTTTAGTTGTAGTAAGCGTTTTACGGCACTTGCAACACAATAAGGTCATATAAGTGACTTAGATTAGAGGTGTTACAAGAGAGTAACAAACACGAAAAAGAAGGAGGAGGGATAAGGACGATAGATGTTTGATAGGAAAGAAAAAGCAAACCACACCTGTGTACCCGCCAACCACCCACTTAGGCCGTGTTTATCGTTCTAGTAGACACAGAACGTCTAGGTCCCCTGCAAGATGCCAACCGAGCTGAGAGGAAATAATAATAGTAAGTCAGAAATAATATTGGGGCTTTGTGAGACGAGATGGACGAATGCAGGGGAGTGCCAACTTGCTTCAGGGGAAACGGTTCTCTACTCTGGACATCCGTTCAGGCTTTGATGTGGAATCCACAAGGAAAACATAAGAAAGGAAGACCAAAGATGACATGGAGGTGAGCGGTACGAGCCGAAATGGAAAAGGCGGAGATATCATGGAAACAGCTAGAAAAGGATGCACAGGACAAGCTTCAGCTGGAGAATGTTGTTGATGGCATATGTTCCACTGGGAGTTTTAAAAAGGGCGAGAGAGAGAGAGAGAGAGAGAGAGAGAGAGAGAGAGAGAGAGAGAGAGAAAGGTCAGAGACAGCAAGGGAAATTCGGGAGATATTAGGGATTCCAACGTCTACCTTTAGCGTGTTGGACAAGTTCATAACCTACTGACAGCACATTATTTGATTCTGATCCTCACACTGTTAATGGTTGGTTATTTGTTTGTTTTGTTTGTTTGTTGCTTATTTGCTTGCTTGCATGCTTGCTTAGGTACATGCTTGGCTGCTTATTTGCTTGCTTGCATGCTTGCTTGGGTACATGCTTGGCTGCTTATTTGCTTGCTTGCATGCTTGCTTGGGTACATGCTTGGCTGCTTATTTGCTTGGTTGCACAAACAAAGCTGTTTACCTATCACGGAGTTTTCCAGGAACTCAAAATAAGAGGGACATAGGACTGTCCTCAGTAGAAACTAAAACTACATGTACACATGGCAAAACTTTCCTGGAAGAGTTGTATCTCCCATGTTTTACGTCCCTGTCTACACAATGTAGGTCATTCAGGTGGCTTGTTGGGGTCAGAAATAGGGTTTGATGAGATATCAATGCCAGGTAGATGGACAGAGATACTCGATAAAATAACTGTCCATGCAGGAATCAAGTTGTCCCCTGTCATAATTTAAACAAAAACAACCTTGTTCTGTAATTTTTAAAAACTTCCTCCCCAACACTGACCAATGCTAGGCCGGAAGAACCATCGCCCCGAGGCTCCATATAGTTGGGGGGGGGGGGATAATTTAGTTCAGCAAGGTTTTACGGCACATGCAAATGCATAAGGTCATATGAGCGCCAAGGGGTGGATGTCGACAGAGAAGTCCAAACGGGGAATCAGACTTACTCAGCTCAACAGCATAACGTCTGCTTAGACTTTCAAGGCACCCCGGAAATAGCAGATATACTACAAGAGAGTGACAAACATACAGAAAAAGCAGCGGTTGCCCCTTTTTTTCGACACAGTATGATGAATCAGCCCACTTACAATTCTACTGTGCATAGGAACATGTTTATAACCCCCCGTTGGGAATGGCCTGAAGACAACTTCAGTAAGTAGTACTGCACTGTTCTGGAAGGGGTGGGTGGGATTAGAGGTGTTACAAGAGAGTAACAAACACTAAAAAGAAGGAGGAGAGATAAAGGAGGAGGAGAGATAAAGGAGGAGGAGAGATAAAGAAGGAGGAGGGATAAAGAAGGCGGAGAGATATGTTGTTGGGGTTTTTTGTTTGAGTTTTACGTTGCTCGCATCTGCATAAGGTCATATGAGCGCGCGAAACACAAGTTGGCTGCATTTACAACAGTTCACTGCACGACTGGGCTCGGGTCAACAATCAGATTTAAAAACGTTAGAATGTTAAAAATTTGAAGTAAATAAGTTCTTTGTTTTTACAAGAACGTTTAAATAACATTAAAAATGTTATAGCAATTTTATTCACAACTTCACACAAAAAAGCAAGAGATGTGACAGTTTTACTTACGCGAATTAAAGTTTTCATCTGTGCGTAGTAACGCAAAAAATACAAATCAGAAGTCTGTTTCTCTGGCACCGGGGGAAGGTTGCTGGCCTGGTACAGACGAAGGAGCTGTTCAATCAGTAATGACTCGTCCGTCTTTGTGACAGGCTGCCGTGGTGGCTGTGGCAGGGAGAGAAAGTGGTTGTGGGAGAACATCAGAGCCGCGCACTTTGGAGAAAAAACTATCAGAGCCCAGTGCTGCGCACTTTCGAAGAAAAAAAACTATCAGAGCCCAGTGCTGCGCACTTTCGAAGAGAAAAAACTATCAGAGCCGCGCACTTTGGAGAAAAAACTGTCAGAGCTAAGTGCTGCGCACTTTTGAGGAAAAAACAAACTATCAGAGCCCAGTGCTGCGCACTTTCGAAGAAAACAAACTATCAGAGCCCAGTGCTGCGCACTTTCGAAAGAAAAAAACTACCAGAGCCCAGTGCTGCGCACTTTCCAAGAAAAAAAACTACCAGAGCCCAGTGCTGCGCACTTTCCAAGAAAAAAAAACGATCAGAGCCGCGCCGCGCATTTTTTTTTTTTTACGATATTGATACAAATATATTGCACTTTATCAAAACAGTACCATCCAACAACAATTTAAGTATCCTCAGCGTTTGACTGGGCTTGGGACCAGATATCAATTAGATTTCGTATTGAATAAATAGAAGGCTTTCAGGTATAAAAACATATCTACTGGGGAGGGGCGAACTTTAAAGTGTTGGGGCAGCATTTTTTTGTTCATTCAGGAAAAAAAATGGAGCTGCAAGACTTGTCTATCAGCGTATATTTGTTTGTTAGATCTACACATTTTCCCTTCTTTCTTGGGAACGCCTTTCTGTTTGGTCTGTGTTTTTAGTTTCGGCTTAGAAATGGTCTGGAAATCGCTTAACGTCTGCAGAAAGACAAATATGTTTGGATCGGTGCTGTACAGAGTAATTTTGTCAGAGGACTGTAACCGTTGGATGAAATCGGCAATTTAATTGTATCGATATCTTCAAAAAGTACGCGGCTCTGATAGTTTCCCGTTGTTGTGGGTGATTGATTACAGCAAAGTAAATGATGATGATGATGATGATGATGATGATGATGATGATGATGATGATGATGATGACGCACTTGATTGTTCATCTACCTCCCCCTTTTCCAAAATTAATTTGTGCCAGTTCTGCGCGAGCTTTCAACACTATGTGTGAACAGTTTCAACGTACCTATACGCTCAGCCAGGACCATGGCAGTAACGAGTTAGCTTTTCTTTTTCCGAGCTTCGGCTCTTTCCGATATTATTCCAATCGCACCAATACGTAACTTATAGTGAACGCTTTGTTGCTATGGCGTCATCACTCATTTTTTTTCTCAGATACTATGTTCCTGATAAAGCCTTACTAGCGTTGGGCATCTAGGCCTATACGAAGATCTGATTAAATGTGACCAACCCTATTCAAGTCTCAATTATATATTTTTATACTTTAAATGATGATGATGATGATGATGATGATGATGATGATGATGATGATGATGATAATGATGATAATGATGATGATGATGATGATGATGATGATGATGATGACGCAAGATTCAGTGACCAGGTGAGACTGACCTGAAAATCTCCTTTGTCCACAAAGAGACCTCTCTCTTCACAATCCTCAAACCACGGCACGACAATGGGGGCTGGGTTCTGCCAGTCATCGACTCTGTGTCTCGGTTTTCCCCTCACCGTTTCCCCCTGAGCTGACCTCCTGTGGTCAGTTGATGACGTCACTACCTGGTGATTGGAGGAGAGTTAGTTTTAGTAAGTGTTTTACGGCACTTGAAAAACAATAAGGTCATATAAGTGCCAAAGATTAGAGGTGTTACAAGGGAGTAACAAACACAAAAAAGAAAGAGGGGAGATAAAGATGATAGATGTTTGATAGGAAAGAAGAAGCAAACCACAGCAGAGCACCCGCCAATCACCCACTATCATTGATGGAGAGAGTGCTTGGACTCCGTCCTGTTCTTAGGAATGCTGGAGGTTTTTTTTTTCGTTTAAATAAATATTGAAGTCTGAACTGATAGATAGATAGATAGATAGATAGATAGATAGATAGATAGATAGATAGATAGATAGATAGATAGATAGATAGATAGATAGATAGATAG
>NW_004797664.1:248244-250488 GCF_000002075.1 Aplysia californica
AATAATAATAATAATATTATTATTATCCCCTCCTCATATGCCTCCTTCTATAATTCTCCTCAATTTCTTCCCTTTCTTGCCCTCTTATCTATTCTAGGTCATAGCAGCACCGACCAGACTTTCAGAATCTGTCAATGAATTGAGGATGGTTTTCCACAGAAGCCAACATTCCATCGATCAGTCCTAATCCTGCTGGACTACACCAAGGTATATGAAAGGCTATAACTGTCAATGGCTGACAAGGGAGTTCCGTTGCGTGCAATTAGATGGATCCATGGTTTCCTGAGAAACAGACAAGCCCGTGTTCGCCTGAATAGAGAAACAAGCAGCGTCCAGAATTTCAAGCAAGGGCTTCCCCGAGGAGCTGTACTATCACCGTTTCTGTTTATATTCTTCATAAACAACCTGACAGAATCCCTCCCAAACCCTGACTCACAACAACTAACCTCCGCCAAGCTGATCTACTCCATGTTCGCTGATGACTGCACAATATAGGCCAGTCACACAAAGAGAGAAAAGGCAAATGAAGCGACGCAGTTGATAGTCGATATGGTTGTGAAATGAAGCAATTAATGGAAACTTACCTTAAATGCAACCAAGAGTGAGGTGTGTTTCTTCTCAACATGGGTGAAGGAGGCAACATGGCAACCAATAATTCAGAAAGAAGGAAAAAAGATACCATTCAACCCGCTCCACGCTTTCTGAGCGTATATCTGGATAGACAGCTAACCTTCCACAAGCACATTGAGGAAGAATCCAAAAGTGCAACCTCCAAAATTAAGGTGATCGATGCTGTCAGCAACTCAAAATGGGCCAGGGATAAGGAATCGCTCAAGAAGGTGTATCAGATGTTTGTGAAAAGCAAGATGGATTATGCTGCCCCACGGAAGTAGCCTTGGCTGAGTGAGGCCATCCGCTTTGTATCAGGTCAGTTGGAAACAACACCAACAGAAGCGCTGCGTTATGAGATCAGAACTGAGCACTACACCACCTATACAAAAAGAACATGCCTCAAGTCTGTACAGATGGCTAAGAGATTGCCAGATAACCATCCTCGAAATAGAGCCCTTGATCAAGCAGTCAAGCCTTAAAACAACAGGAAATATTGGTTTGGAATGGGCACCGATCTAGTAGACCACCTCCCCCCTGAAGCAGAGAATCGATGGCCGATCAATCTGGTGAGAACGTGTCCATGGGAGAACCATGGCGAAATCGAAATCCGGACATGATCCTGTAAAAGCACGTGGGGCTGCAGAGGATGTGATCAAGGAGTTTGGTGCTGATATGACAATTTTCACTGATGGATCGGCTGTCACAGGATACCGCGAAGGTGGAGCAGCAGCAGTGGTGATGATGAATGATGAACCACCACGAACAGAAATCATTAAAACTAAAGGTACATTCGTTACTTCATCTTATAACGAGGAATGCCAGGCTCCGATGTCTGCTGCACAATGGATTGCCGACAATTGCAACAGTAGGACCAATGTGCTGATCTTGACTGACAGCCAGTCCCTCTGCAAAGGACTTCTAGACAACAGCTCAGAAACAAATTATTTGCGCCGCAAGTTCAGTGAAGCCACAGCCACAATAAAAATCCAGTGGATTCCAAGTCATGTTGGAATAGAAGGAAAGGAGGCTGCAGACCAAGCTGCCAATGAATCCAGAGAGATTGAAGGAGACAGACGACCAACAAAATAGAAAGGAGTCTTTCCAATTATCAAGAAAGAAATCGGAGAACCGCCATGCAGAGCTAAATGCCAGCACCTGGAATATGTGTATTCTGGGTACTCCTGTAAACAGGAACAAAGTATCACTTGTCGCTGAGACCAGGTTGAGCAAGCGAGAATACGGTCGGACCATCATTGGAGTATGAGATGGTATCAGAACTATGTAAATGAAGAGCTCAGCGCACGTTGCCGAAGATGCGGCCATGAAAAGGATAATGTCAAACATGTGTTTGAATGTCCGAGAACAATGGCAATTCGAATGGAGTTATTTGGACGAGTGGAGATGCCTCTAAGTATTTTGACAATGGAGCCGAAAAAGAGCCTCGCTCTCGCTCGAAGATTTCTTCGTGGAGTCAACCACAAAAAATCATCGTCATCATAACCATTATCTTTTTATTCATATTCATTCATTCATTCATTTATTCATCCATTCATCCATTCATCCATTTATTCAGTTATTCATATATTCATTTATTTATTTATTTGTTCGTTTATTCGTTTATTCATTTGTATT
>NW_004797664.1:251424-265276 GCF_000002075.1 Aplysia californica
ATAATAATAATAATAATAATAATAATAGATAGATAGATAGATAGATAGCACATGTATTTGTATGGCGCAAATCCCCGCTCAACAGCAGTCTCTATGCTTCACAATCTATTCTATTACCCCAGCAGACCTGAAAGCATTCTGAAACAACCACAACTTCTTGGGAAGTATACAATGCAAGGGGCCATGTACAGGCGTTAAAACACTAACATGGTGACAAGATCTTTCGCTGTCTATGGCCGAGTACCCTTTCCCACTTGGGTGAAAATTCGTGAGAAATGCTTTTCACAAGGACACAGCGTCGGGCCCGAGGCTCGAACACCCGAACACTCACAACTACGAGTCAAGTAGTCTAACCACTAGGCCACCCACGCCACACCGACATCAATTGCAGAACTTTGAGGACACAATTCTCAAATATCCAAAACAAAGAATGTATTTCTCATCTTCTCTTTCTCTTTAGATTTCAGCCAACACCTCCCTCCAATCCCGTGTGTCACAATGTGGTGGAATCAGGCGCTTGTCAATATCAGGGCAAATGGAGTTACTAGTGTCATCTTAAAGCTTGTTCATTTGCCTTGCTTTCAATGGAAAAAAATACTTGTTTATCTTCAAAAGAAATGGAGATGTTTTGAATTGAAGAAGGTGGGCATGACTTGGTTTCAGAGATAAAATTAACGAGAAAATGCCCTCCAAATCTTGGTAATTTCCAAAGCTGAAGAGTCCATGGAACTGTAAATTTATATTTTGTGTCTTTAATCAACGTTTTTGGTTTTAAAAAAATCCTCTTAGCAATTTGTTTGTAAATGGACATGAAAGGTGTAGAGCCAAAAACATTTGATAAAAATTGCCAAGCGGGAAGAAAAATGATGTTTTCTTCGATTTCAGTATTTTGACGAGCGTCTGATTTCATCACGAGACCTCACAAATTAATGTTCCTGTAATTCGTTTGAAGACGTGAGAACACCCCCTCCGCCTCCCCCAACACCCTCCTAAAAAGAAAGAATTTAAAAGAAATCTCATAGCAGAGTTTTCTCTATAACAAAGCAAATACACACACCAATGAAACCAAACTTCTCCTATAGGTAGGGCAATGCCCACATTTGGTATAGATCAAGATTTCTGGAAACCCCCGAAATGTACGTTAATCCGCTTGTCCTTAAAAGCGACCATTTACCAGCAGGAATCTTTCGCATGCAAGGCAGAGGAACAAAACACTAACCCGCAGATGCCTGTGTGCTTCGTCAATTCTATGTTCACCAAAAAGATTAGTTTTAGTTTTGGTTTTAGTAAGGTTTTACGGTGCTCGCAGCTGCATAAGGTCATATTATGAGCACCAAGAGGTGAGTATCAACAGAGAAGTCCAAATGGGGAATCAGGCTTACTCTGCTCACCTCTCTAGCCTCAACAGCACAAAGTTTGCTTAGACTATCGAGGCACCCCGAAAATAGCAGTTCACAAGAGAGTAACAAACATACAAAAGAAGTAGAGGGAAAATGACGATAGAAAGGATGAGGAAAGAAAAAGCAGCAGTTCCCCCCTATGTTGTTCATTCACAGTATGAGCATGACATTGAAAAATCAGCCCATTTACAATTCTGCTGTGCATAAGAATATGTTAATATCACCCCTTTGGGAAGAGCCTAACGACAACCTCAGTCAGACCAAAAAGATTAACAGTGAAGGGCAAACGAATTCAGGGAGCTCTCGTGGTCTAGAGGTTAGGGTGTTTGCCTTTCATTCTATCGGTCTCGAGTTCGAATCCGGATATCGACGGAAATTATTCTCCTCTAAATTGTCTCCTTTCATCTCCTTTCCTGCTCTCAAACAAAGTTCTGTCGTCTGCTTTTGTCTCCATTTTCTGCACCCACCCCCTCACCTTCTTTGTCTCCTTCTCTGGGCTTCTGACTCTTTCTGCAGCCTTTCTACTGCTTCTCCTTGGCTCCCTCTCACGGTTGTCTTTCAGCCACACCCCTGATCGTATGGTAGAAAAGATTTACACTTACCCTTCTCGAACAAGGGGAAAATTCACGGAGGTCCCGTGTGCATGTTGCGCACGTCTAAGATCCCTTGGTGGTCCCAAATCGATAAGAGTAGGCTTCGGCCGCTATCCGTGCAAAATCCAAAATTATCTACAAACTGAAAATTTTAATTATTGTGTCCCACGCGCTAATAATGTTACCTTATGAAAATAGTTGTTTTTTTTAATCAACTCATCTGTACATTATTATTAACCTACCGAGGGGGGCAGGTAAAAAAATAAGCCGCCATTTTGTGTTGGTGGTGCGTGTTGCTGGGACGTCCAAAGGGGAGCGGGGTGTGCGGCGACTTGTTGTGGAAGATGTCTGCGCTGGGGTGAAGGGAGGCTCGGGTAGGTCGTATCCTGGTTTGCTGGGGGGTAGGTGGGACTCTGGTTGGTCGAGGAGATTGACCAATTCTTGTGTCTGGACAAGTCGATGGCGACCAGGGGTGCGTTTGGAGTATGTGGCGGATGAACCCGATCATGGTTCAGAGAAAGATCCAGGGGTTGATCCTGCTTCCCTGACCGTTCATAAGTCTGAAATGTAGAAGACAAGCTTGTTGACGAGAATGTAAAGAAAAAACAACAAACACAGTTGATGTCATCTTTTTGCATTGTTGTTGATTGACGTGACAAGAAACTAGAATCTATAGGACAATAATTCACTACATTAGAATTACAAAGTTCGATCTGATATTTTTGTTTTGGCAGGGTTTTGTTGTTTGTTTGTTTTTGTTTGAGTTACTACGACCATGAGGTCAGAAACCAAATTATGATTTTTTCTGAACTGTCAAAACTGTAAGATTATTCCGAGTCGTTATCAAGATATTCAAGGAATAGTATTCAGAAAGCCATGACATATTGTGAAACTCGAAATTTTTACGTCCAATGTGTCAAAGGAAGAGGCTAGCCGTACTTAATAACGGCTAGACGGCTGGGCTAGCCGTACTTAATAATAATGATGGCAAGACAAAAAACAGGAATACTGAATTGTATATACTGTTTTAGTTTGCAATACATAAAGTATTTGTATTTGAGACGAAACCAAAAAGTGCCTTGCTGACAATGCATGTATCTTAAACCTGAATAATTACTAATGAGACATGTGTACTTAACAGGTTCCATAGGCTCCAAAATAAGTACGACCAGACTGCTAGGCTGAATTGTAAATAAACTTTTAGTTTGCAATACCTAAAGTTGTTGTATTTCAGACGAAGCCAAAGGATGCCTCACTGACATGCATGTATCTGAAACCTTAATAACTGCGAGTTCTAATGAGACCTGTGTACTCAACAGATTACGGTAAATAGGGCCTTACCTAGACCTAAGACGGGTAGGCTAGGCGTACTTAGGAACGGCCAGCCACTTGATTGTTCAAAACTAGGTACCGAGCAGATAGAACTGTATCGTTCTTGGGTAGCGAAATGTTCACGGAGTAGACTCTTCTGTCCTTCCTCCACACCGTGATGTATACACATTAGTTGTATTATTTGTGAGGCTCTCATTCTTTTCTTTGTCATCCTCTGTTGCCGGTAAGCGTCGAGGGGAGAGTGCAGGTTTTTATGGTAGGCCAGCTCCGCAGCTCTTTCAGTTGTGATAATATTATTATGATTTCTCAGGGTTTCCTTGACACCCTCGATCCACCTTTTGCGTGGCCTTCCTCTTACCGTATAGCCCGAGTGCTTGGTGTTGTAGGCTCTCGAGGCTGGTTGGCCAGGTGAGGCATCATGGTAAAAATCAGGCGTTCGTAAAAAAAGAAATTTAAAAAACTGGCATTTTTTTCCACCCGTTTCGTTTTTTTTCTCAAAATTTTGTTGTTTTTTTAACTCAACACCTTTAAGGTTCTTTAAAAATATATTTATGAATGGATTGTTATTAAAAAGCGTTGATTTAAGGCAGAAAAAATGTAATAAATGTGCAGTTCCTAAGGACTCTCAAGATGTGGAAGTCACCCCACTTTGACGGCCATTTTCTCACCAATTTTACCCCTGAATCAGGCAATCCCCGCCTCCCTCAATCACAAATATCTCGGCTTCTATTCAAGATAAATTGGTACTTTTTTTTGCCATTGAAAGCAAGACAAATGAATAAGCTTGAAGGTGATACCAACAACTTTGCATGCCCAAACATTGACGAGCGACTGATTGCACCGCGTCGCGATATATTTTTAATACCACAAACTCGGGCGATATTTCCAGTGTACGCCAACGCTCCGTGGATTCGAACGTGGAGCTTAAAGGGTTTGACAAAGTTTGTCTTGAGAGTAGGTTGTTTATATTTCGTCGGACATTGTCGCTTTCATATTTATTGTCTCTCTTTAGATATTTTTCTTTCTTGTCTGAATAAGGGACATAACTCTCTCAAACAGTATCAATCCAAAAGAATACATGAATTCCGTTTCATTCGCTTTGGGTGTTCGAGTCAATGACGACAATCGTGTGGTCAAAAATATGAGGCGCAAACTACCTTCAAATATCTTTTTAACGGGTAAATTAATGTCACTAATACTTTACACACCAGTTTGTATAAATTTGCCTTAACTTAATCATGTTTTTCGACAACAGCCGCAACAATTGAGGCTAGATCAAAAAGCATTTCTTCATATTTAAAAAAAATAATAAAATCGCTTCTCGGCTACGATCAAAGGTGGTATCTGACATCTGTTCTCAGCTTCTCCTCCGGCCTTGTGCCCATTGGTTTAGCGAGGCGGATACTGCCCGAGGCACCCGAGGGACGGAGAAATCTGTCCGTTTTTTCTATCGGGCGGACGGTCATCGTCCGCTATAATTTTTTAATTTTTTAAAAATGGGATTGTTTATAGCACTTTCAGCTTCTCGCACACATTAAATTAAGCATACGCATATGGCCTACGTCACAGCTTAGGCCTACCCAAGACATTTCTTAGTGGCAAAACTCCTTACAGGAAATTAATTTTATAGCGAATACATTTTTACACTAAAGGTTCTCAAAACATGCGTTCAATAAGCATTACCTTTTGATTTTTTATTAAAGACGGACGTGCTTTTTAAAAGCAATTTTTCCAAGCAGTAAACTTTTTTAAATCTGTAGAAACCACTCAAGGGATTTTTTATAAATAGTTATCACTAATTAATAAGTTATTTAATAAGTAGTTATTATGGAATTTTCTAGAAAACAGCTAGATCTAACCGGTGTTTATACAAATATTGATCTGTTGATGCAAATTGATTCAAGTCATTGTGCAAAAGCCGGAGAGTCTATGATAGTTAAGGAAGACATTAATCGGTCGCCTTTAAGCACAAGGGGGTTATCCCGGAAAATGCTGTTTTGAAAGAATAAAAGGTAAAGTTGTTGGGTCGTTTTCAGTTTCTTTAAAAGACAAGGGGAGTTTTCTCTATGACCAAGCAAAAATACACACCAATGAAATCAAACTTCTCCTATAGCTAGGTCAATGCTCACTTTTGGTTAAAGTCAAGATTTCTGGAAACCCCCGAAATCTGGGTTAGCCCACTTGTTCTTAAAAGCGACTAATTTGCAACATGAATTTTTGAGCGCACTATTAGATATCTCTTATCAAAATCTGCTACATCCATACCATGAAAGTACAGATCAACAGCTTGCTCTGAGAAATATTGTTGAACAAAACAAGAAATGTATTGTCCCAATTATTGTGAACTTTGTGGACTTTAAATGGGCTTTTGGCAGCTCAGACTGAAAGGTCATGCGAAAGGCGGTTTTATTTTCGTTTTTGTTTTTTGGGGGGGGGCGTTGTTGGGTTTTGATTGGGTTGTTGTTGTTTTTTTGGTAGTTTTTTAAGTCACCTCAGAAAGAATTTTAAAATGTGATCAGTACTTTTAAAAAACATTACACAGTACAACAAGGTGAGTTTCTGTGTCGTATTTGAGGAATTTTATGCATCTTTCGAAGTAAATACTAGAGTTAGACTTTGCTGTATGCTATCCCCTCTATTTTTTGGAATTGCAGTTGCCGTTGTAATTAAAATAAACAAAGATGTGTCAAAGCGGGCTTTAGATGGACACATTGTACACATTTGAGAGATTTAGATACTGCGGATGACATTGGCCTGTAAATACCACAGTGCATGACATGCAATCCAATCAAAAACTGATGAATTAGCAAGATCTGCGTGAAAAGGTAAGTTTTGTAACAAATGTACCATAACAGAAATTCTGTGACTATCACTAGAAGCTACTCCCATCACTCTTTAAGAAGAACCTCTTGAGAAATTAATCAATTCAATTACATTTTAAAATAACATATTTTTGACAACATCGTCTCTAATTGTTACCGTTGATAAGTATTTAACAAAGAGCACATTTTTGACAATATCATATCTAATTGTTATCGTTGATAAATATTTGACAAATAGCATATTTTTTACATCAACAACTCGACGATATTCTTTCGCTCACCACGGGGAGGCGGAAGTAGGATTCAGAGAAAACTGACGAAGGTCAAGGGGGATAAGAAATCTTTCATCTCCGCCAAAAATATTTTCACGGCTAATGCCCTTGTTTCTTCGCACATGTACTTCATTTTGATTTTTACACAACTCCCGTTTTAGTCCGCTAAAATTCAGTAATATCTTTTATATTTTGGTAAGAGTTTTACGGCGCTCTCAACTACTTTTATAAAATATCATATGAGTGCGCAGGACACAAGATGCTTATTTTCTCTTGAAGCATTTTCAGTTTTGGTAGGAATCAATCACACTTTGAATTTTGCCCTGGGGGTGGCAGAAGCCTACTCACTACTCTTACTGACTTCTACGACCATCTCTTAAATTCCCAACCTGATAGGCGCAGAGCAACGTTGTAAGCTTACATAACCAAGTATCTCTTTCCCCGTTAAGTCTATTTTTTTTAGGTAAGTGTTTTACGGCGCGCGCAACTGCATAAGGTCATATGAGAGCGTGGGACAAATTGAACTTTTTTCAATTGGTAGGAAATTTTGAATTTTAGACCACCAAAGGATCTTTAATGTGCGCAACTTGCACACGGGACCTCCGCGATTTTTCGCCCGTGTCTCAGAAGGCTAGTTGTAGATCTTTTCTACCAGAAGGTCAGGGGTGTGGCTGAAAGACGGCAGTAAGAAGGAGCCAAGGAGTAGCAGTGGAAAGGCTGCTGAAAGAGTCAGGAGCCCAGATGAGGGGGCAAAGGAGGTGAGGGGTTGGGGGCAGAAAGTGGTGACGAAAGCAGACGATAGAACATTGTTAGAGAGAAGGAAATGAGGTGGAAGAAGACAATTTTAGAGAAGAAAATTTTCCCGCCGCTACCCGGATTCGAGCCTGGGACCTACTGAATGAGAGGCATACACCTTAACCTCTAGGCCACGGGAGCCCCCTTCTAGTTTATCTTCGTCTGACAAGCTTTTCAAATCCTTCTGAATTAAAAACAAAATGGTTTTTTCTTTTTAATTTCTTAAGGGTGGGGTGGGGGGGGGGGGGGTGTCATGTTGTTATTCTAAAAATGTATTTGCTTATTTTACTTTATTTTATTATTACTATTTTTTTTTAATATTTTTTTTTCTTTTTTCTTTTGGAACGAGGGTTATTGTCATCAATGTAAAAAGGTCTGCCAGTGTTCTGTTTTAAACAACTTGCCGTTTGAATGAACAAACACTGCGTTTATCATCACAATCAAGGCTTTTTGTTATGTTCACAAAAAAGTAATATAATAGATGTTGTGTCTTTCGTCGAAAAGTAAACTATATATAAAAACATCCCAATGACCAAACACCTTTGATATATAATTTATATGTAATGTCTTATCAATATAGCCACTTCTCATCCAAAAAATAAGAATTTACATAATTATTATTGTTCAAAGTTTCATCATTATTGCCATCATAATTTAAACAATATTGCACATGCTGTTGTTGTTTTGAACTGAGAATATGTATTCAATTTTTTACACTGTGATATATTCTGTTTCAATAGCGTATGTTGTTGGGTTTTTTAAAAGAAAAAGGCTATATTTCAACGTCATTTGACTATTTTAATTGTTAAACTTTTTTTTCGACGAAAATAATTATAGTATTATGTTCAACAAACAAAAGTCTTTGCTTTGATGATATGAACATTGCCTGTGTTGAACCAAACTTTTGAAGCATTCTTCATTTTTTCCCTCACAATAGCGGCCACGATTGGACATTTCCCAACAACACTGATGGTGTTTGGATCTGAGGAGGAAAAGTCAATGACAAGAGCAATTCAGTGTGCTTTTCCAAACTCCAGCCTGGCATTGTGCACGCTCCATTTGAAAAAAAAACCACCAAACAAACGTAGCCAGACATTTGAAGGATAAAGTTGGCGTTGCTTCCAGACAGAGGAACGTTCTGATAAATCAACTCTTTGGAGATGACGGGCTTTCAAACTCATGAAACGAGGTCATGTTTGATATGAGAATGAACACCTGAAAATGTTGTGGCCGGAAAAAGATACGTCGTTAGGTCACACATACAGCCAACTGACATAATATAAAACTTAATGCAGACTGTTGCCGACCGATGCCGACCGTCACTTTCAATCGACCGAGATTTTTGTACAGTATGTAGGTAGCCATTTTCTTATATATTATATATCTTACTTATGACACAAATCTAAAAAAAAAATATTCGCCTCAGGGGGGGTGCAATAAAAACTCACTTACGTTTATTGGTGAAAAAAGGGGGGGGGGGGGGGAGAGGAATCGACTCTTCCAATGGGTGGAATGGAAGAGGTGCAGGGACTCGCTTAAAGTTTGTGATATTTTTAGTTTTAGTAAAAGTTTTACTGCACTTGCAACACAACAAGTTCATATAAGTGCCGAAGATTGGGGGTGTTAGAAGAGAATAAACGTAAAAACACCGTGGATTCGCCGTCCGCACCTTTTTTTTTTGTTTTTTTTTGGGGGGGGGTACTGCCTTGCCTCCCTTTTTTAGCGAATGTTGTGTTTAATCAACAACAAATGCGTTGCTCGCGCTACAGAGGGTGTGCCTCTCGTCCCTTTCGCTTCACTCCCCCAAAGTACAAAACAAAGGGAGGGGTCGTCAACTAAGGTCTGTCCTTCAATTTAATTTGCCTCCCTCGTTCTCATTGTGGACACAGTGGTATTGTTGGGTGTTGTCTGGCAGGATTTAAAATATTGTGGTTTTTGTTTTACGTAAGGTCCTATCTTATCAAGGAAAGCTGGAATGTAACAGCTGTCATTTTCAGATAAGATTTTTTAAAAATTGTCATTTCTAAGAACATTATCCACTAAATGGTGATCTTTGCAAAAAGTAAATGTTTCTCGGAGTTCATAGATTCTATGAACCGCAATATCAACGTGAAATTAGACATCGTCGTTTTTACTAATGCAGCAACACCAGTTTCACGGAGCAATGATAAAAGGGTGAGGGGAGGAGGGCGAATCCACTCTGTCGTTTCAGGTCGCTTCCCATTCGCCTCCCTTTCCTTTTTTTTAGTTAGAGAAAGGGGGTGAAATTTGATCCACTGTGTTTGTATCTTGAACAAAAAAGGAGAGAGAAGGACGATAAATGTATGATAGGACAGAAGTAGCAAATCACACGAGGGCACCCGCCAACCAACCACAAGTTTGTGAGTTTTGTTTGGAAACTTCTGGGACTCACTACACAACAAACCCAACACCCCTGTGTGTTGATACCAACTAGGAATTAGAACGCGTCACGATTGGATAAACCTACGGAGAGGAGGCGGGGCCAAAGTAGCCATGATACCTCTATGTGTGACCGGTGTCCGTTTTGTCGCTTGACCCGCGCGGCTGACCAAGGGGCGGGACACAGTGACCAGAACTGGTTTAGTTTTAGTAAGGTTTTACGGCGCTCGCAACTGTTATAAGGTCATATGAGTATGGGCGCCAAGGGGTGTTTAGTTTTAGTAAGGTTTTACGGCGCTCGCAACTGTAAGGTCATATGAGCGTCAAGGGTGTTTAGTTTTAGTAACGTTTTACAGCGCTTGCAACTTCATAAGGTCATGTCAGTGCCAAGGGGTGGATATCAAATGAGAAGTCAAAACAGGGAATCAGGTTTACTCTGCTCACCTCTCTAGCTTCAACAGCCCAAAGTCTGCTTCGACTATCAAAGCACCCGAGAAATAGCAGTTCACAAGAGAGTGACAAACATACAAAAGAAGTAGAGGGCAAATGACGATAGTAAGGATGATGAAAGACAAAGCAGCAGTTCCCCCTATGTTGTTCCGGCACAGTATGAGCATGACATTGATAAATCAGCCCATTTACAATTCTACTGTGCAAAAGAATAAGTTAATATCCCCCCTTTTGGGAATGGCCTAAAGACACTTCAGAGTGGACAGACCGCCAGGGGACACTTTGAGACGATAAGAAACTAACAGCAACAACAAAAGTAACACCAGCAATAAACAACAATAACAACAAAGGAGATGTTGAGGAAATAGGGAAAAAATGCTTATAAGAAAGGAGATACATTGTATTGAGGAAATAAAGTAAAACGCTTCTTATGTAGAACAAATTAATGGGATTTATTAGGGGGGGGGAGGGGGGAGGTGCTAATAAGAAAGGAGATATTGAGGAAATAAAGAAAAACCACTTATAAGAAAGGAGACATTGAGAGAATAGGGGAAAAAACGCTTCTTAAATAGAACAAATTGGGTTGTTGTTTTTGTTGTTTGTTTGGGGGTTTTTTTCTTTGTTTTTTTTTGGGGGGGGGTGGGGTTATTATAGAGGACAAATTGAGGATATTGGAGGGGGGGGAGGGGGTGGATGCTTAGAAGACAGGATACATTGACTAAATAGGAGGGGGGGAAACGCTTATGAGAGAGGAGACATTGAGAATTTGTTTTTGTATTCGTAGGGAACGAATGTGTATATTGAAATTGAATGTTTCTAGTTATTCAAGTTTCAGTTTTATTTTGCATGTTCGTGAGTTTTTATTGCATTCTATATTTAAGGCATCGTAGTAGATTCAGGCGCTAGTCAAATTAATAATAAAATCAAAGAAATCGGAATTATTAAATTCTTTTTGGCCGATGAGCAATTTATTTTCTAATTTTCCTGTTTTTGTCTCAACACTTTTTGTGTTGATTTTAAAACACTTTTTGTGTGGATTTTACTGCAAAACATTGACTTTAGGGACAAGAAAAATGTAGATTTTCAATTTCCAAGGACTCTATCAGGCTATGGAAGTTACCACACTTTGGCGGCCATTTTCTCGCGAATTTTACCTCTGAATCCAGGTGACTCTGACCTCCTTCAATTGCAAATATCTCAACTTCTATTTAACATAGATGGATTTTTTTTCACCAAAAAAGAAGGCTAATAAACAGTCGTTAAGGTGATACCAATAACTATATATGCCCAAAAATTGACGAGCTCCTGATTCCACCTGATTATTATTATTATTATTATTATTATTATTATTATTATTATTATTATTATTATTATTATTATTATTATTATTATTATTATTATTATTATTATTATTATTATTATTATTATTATTATTATTATTATTATTATCATTATTATTACTATTAGTATTATCATTATTATTTTTAAAAATTATTATTATTATTATTACTACTACTATTAATTATTATTGTTATTCTTAAGAATACTATTATTATTATATCATTACTATTACTATTATCATTATTAGTTCTATTATTATAATTATTAGTTGTATTATTAGTAGTAGTAGTAGTTTAATTGTTATTATCATTATTATTATTGTTATCATTTTGATTTTTTATTATTATTATTATTAATTATTATTATTATTATTATTATTATTATTATTATTATTATTATTATTATTATTATTATTATTATTATTTTGAAGATAGGGGAACAACGCTTATAAGAGAGGGAATATTCAGGAAATGAATGAATTATATCATCTACCTAGAGCCCTTAGATCAGTCTCTGATAATCTAATTCTTCAAACTCCAAAAAAAATTACAAAACATACGGCTAGCGTTCTTTTTTATTCTTTGGTCCCCAGGTATGGAACGAACTCCTATATAAAATTAGATCTGCCCCAACAATTTCCATTTTCAAAAATCAGCTGAAGCATTTTTTATTCACAAAAGCATACTTGTCAAAATGATGTACATCATTATGATATATATATACATATATATATATATAGATGTGTGTGTATGCCAGACTGTGAGACTGAAGAAATAGCGTGTGAGAATGAGAGAAAGAAAGAGAGAGATAGAGAGAGAAAAGAGAACAGAACGAATGTTTTAATGAATGTTTCTAGTTACTCACGTTTCAACTTATTGTGACCGTTCGTGAATTTTTATTGCATTGTATATTTTTAGTGAACACATTTCCAACCTCACTGCCTGACTGTTTTTCTCATATAATTTTTTACACATATGATATGCATTTATATTGTATGTATAATACTTTGTTTTACGTACACGCATGTCAATTAATTTTTAAGATGTGATGTCTTTTTCCTTGTAATGCACATTGAGCATCTTTTAGAAAATGGTAATGCGCAGTATAAATGCTGTTTATTAATACAATCATTATTATTATTATTATTATTATTATTATTATTATTATTATTATTATTATTATTATTATTATTATTATTATTATTATTATTATTATTATTATTATTATTATTATTATTATTATTATGAAAATGATTGCCAGCTCCTTGCGTAACTATTTTTCTCATAGAAATTGTTATACATATTATTAAACATAATATGCATAATACTGTGGTTTACGTACACACACGTTCATTCATTATAAAGTGTGGTATTTTTATTAATGTAATGTACATGGTTATTATTATTATTATTATTATTATTATTATTATTATTATTATTATTATTATTATTATTATTATTATTATTAGTATCATTATTATTATTATTATTAGTATCATTATCATTATTATTATTATTATCATCATTATTATTATTTTTATTATTTATATTATCATTATTATTATCATCATCATTATTTTTTTTTTTTTTTTATTATCATTATTATTATCATCATCATTATTATTATTTTATTATTTTTATTATCATTATTATTATTTTTATTACTATTATTATTGTTATTCTTAAGATTACTATTATCATTACATCATTACTATTCTTATTATCATTATTATAACATCGTCTCTAATTGTTACCGTTGATAAGTATTTAACAAAGAGCACATTTTTGACAATATCATATCTAATTGTTATCGTTGATAAATATTAAACAAATAGCATATTTTTTACATCAACAACTCGACAATATTATTTCGCTCACCACTGGGAGGTGGAAGTAGGATTCAGAGAAAACTGATGTAGGTCAAGGGGGATAAGAAATCGTTAATCTCCGCCAAAAATATTTTCACGGCTAATGCCCTTGTTTCTTCGCACATGTACTTCATTTTGATTTTTACTCCCGTTTTAGTCCGCTAAAATTCAATAAAATATTTTATATTTTGGTAAGAGTTTTACGGCGCTCTCAACTACTTTTTATAAAATATCATATGAGAGCGCAGGACACAAGATGCTTGTTTACTCATGAAGCATTTTCAGTTTTGGTAGGAATTAATCATACTTTGAATTTTGCCCTGGGGGTGGCAGAAGCCTACTAACTACTCTTACTGACTTCTACGACCATCTCTTAAATTCCCAACCTGATAGGCGCAGAGCAACGTTGTAAGTTTGCAAAACCAAGTATCTCCTTCCCCGTTAAGTCTATTTTTTTAGGTAAGTGTTTTACGGCGCTCGCAACTGCATAAGGTCAGATGAGAGCGTGGGACAAATTAAGCTTTTTTCAATTGGTAGGAGATTTTGAATTTTAGACCACCAAAGGATCTTTAAAGGGGGG
>NW_004797664.1:265376-267972 GCF_000002075.1 Aplysia californica
AGAGAGAGAGAGAGAGAGAGAGAGAGAGAGAGAGAGAGAGAGAGAGAGAGATAAGTGTAGCAATGCTAGGTCATTGAATGCTCCTTTGTCCACAGTCTTAACTCACTAAAGACGCACACTGTTGACACTTGACAAGGTTTGTAAACGTGTTGTTCTTCAGGGACAAAACTTTCTTCTACCAACATACTTGTGGATTTTGTTTCCTGTATCTGAGACTTTAAAGAAAAGAACCATCCATGAATGCTATACACTATACAAACTCAAGGTTCTAATTTCTCCACGAAGGCTTTAAAGGTGACGGAACATTGTCTGTGCTGTGCTGCTGACAGGACATATCAGGCTACCCAAGAAGGACATAGTTCTATCAGCTCACTACCTAGCCTTGGGAAATGTCACGTGAAATATTTTGAGTTTCACAACATGTCAAGCTTTTTTTCGAATGCAATGCTTTGAAAATCTTGATAGCGACTTCCGAATAAATCTTACGGTTTTAATTGAGCAGATACGACATTAAATTTTGGTTTCTAACCTCAGGGCCTTAGTAACTCAAAAGGGTCCAAAAACAAGTATCAGATAGAAAGTTGTGATACTAAGGTAGCAGTAGCAAAATATGTCAGATTTAAATATTTTAAATTGTTAAGTGTTTTACGGCGCTCGCAACAGCATAAGGTCATATGAGCCCGCCGGACACACTCAACTTTTTCAATTGGTAGGACATTTTAGATTTTGCCTAGGTGGAGGCCAAAGCCTACTCTTATCGATTTTAGACAACCAAGGGATCTTTAACGTGCGCAACTTGCAGACAGGCCTTTCGAGATTTTTTGCCCTTGTAAGAGAAAGCTAGGTGTAGATCTTCCCTACCAGAAGATCAGTGGCGTGGCTGAAAGACAGCAGTAAGAAGGAGCCAAGGAGTAGCAGTAGAAAGGCAGCAGAAAAATTCAGGAGCCCAGAGGAGGGGGCAAAGGAAGTGAGGGGGTGGGGGCAGAAAGAGGAGACGAAAGCAGATTGCAGAATATTGCTAGAGCGCAGGAAAGGAGGGGAAAGGAGAAACTTTTAGAGAAGAAAATTTGTCGGTTGCTACCCGGATTCGAACCCGGGGCCTTTGAATGAGCGGCCAACAACTTAACCCCTAGGCCACGAGAGCCCCCTTATATGTCAGATAGAAAGCTGTAAATCTAAGGTAGCGAAATATGACAGATGTTGCTGTTGTTGTTTTCAAATCCCTTTAGCGGCGAGCATTTCGCTATTGGCACCTCAATGCCTCCCTTAAATAACCACTTGTCCTCGTCACTCGTCATCTGGTCAACGCAAGAATAGAGCAGGGTTATTGTAGGTCTGTAGGAGTGTGTTGGAGCCTGCATCGAAAAACTGCCAGGTTTGGGCAGTGAAGGAGAAGATGTTCAACGGTCTCCTTGTGGTAGTCACAGTGTCCGCAATGGGGTTCCCACATGGGGTTAATTCTGTATATGTCCCTTTTGGTGAAATATATGCCAGATAGAATGTTGTAATCCTACGGTAGCGATACATGTCACATAGAATGTTATAATCCTACGGTAGCGATACATGTCAGATAGAATGTTATAATCCTCAGGTAGCGTTACGTTTCCTACATGTGACTAAGGAGTTAATAATCATTTCATTTATGGAAATAAAAAAAAAGAAAAAGAAAAAGAAAAGCGTTGTGAAATGTCAACAGTGGACTAGTTACAACTGGCTTGCTTGTGGGAATATACATGTAATTTCCCAGGGGCATAATTATTATCTTGTCCAAAGTGTCAGGTGTTACGAAAATATTGTTTGATTTGAAGCTAAAACTCAAATGTCCCTCACGCGAGGCATTGTTGATCTCCCCCGTGGTACAGACCCGTACTATAGTACCGCCACCTCTGGTTAGATAACTTCTCGAAGACTTGAACGAGGGAGCGGGAGGGGGGTGGGGGAGGGCAGGAACGGGGATGGAGAGAGAGGAGGGCAGGAACGGGGATGGAGAGAGAGGGTGGACGGAGGGGGGAAGGGGGGAGTACCTATGTTACCAATTCACAGTTTTAACTCATGGAAAACGTACACCCTTGACATTCGACGACATTTGAAGGCGTGCTATTTAGGGGCACACCTTAATGATTCAAACTGATATTTCCACTTTGTTTTCTGTATCTAAAACAAAAAAACCCACCAAAAAACAATAACCTAAGAACAAAAAACAACAACAACAAACAAACAACAACAACAAACAAACGTCCAACAACATGCACGCATACTATGAAAAGCACTGTTGTTTTTTATTTGAGCAATTCTGGTTTCAAATATGCCGTAACATTTCTTTTGCCCTGCCGGTGGTCGGTCTCATGTCGCGTCCACTACACCTTGGAGTAGTTGATCATAATTTTATGATATAAGATGAAAAAAGACCAAATTATGAAAGTTTTGTGAAATGTCAACAGTGGACTAGTTACAACTGGCTCCCGTGTGGAAACATAATTTCTTTGTTCTTTGGGGTATAATTGTTATCGTGTCCAAAGTGTCAGCTGTTACGAAAATATTGTTTGATTTGAAGCTTAAAGTCAAATGTCCCTCAGGCGAGACATTGTTGTTCCCA
>NW_004797664.1:269537-278149 GCF_000002075.1 Aplysia californica
TAGGTAGGTAGGTAGGTAGGTAGGTAGGTAGGTAGGTAGGTAGGTAGGTAGGTAGTCAATTAGTTTTGTAGTTATAGGGAGGTGTAAAATTCATGGATCGACTTATTCAAACATCTCCTCAACTACCGGACATAGGTTCTCAATTTTTTTTACAATGAGTGGTATCAATTTGTCTCAACAGACAAAACATTTGAGTAAATACTTGCAAGCTGTATTCTAGAAAATTCCTTAATAAAATAAAATATCCAAGAGAGTGGTTTCTACAGATTTTTAAATGTTTACAGCTGGGGCAATATTGCTTTTAATAGCAAGTCCATCATGTATTTATAATCGGGACATTATGTTTATTGAACGCATGTTTTGATAACCATAGGTGAAAAAAAATGTGTTCACTATAAACATAATCTATTATAACTAGTTTGGCAAATAACAATTATCATTGATGAGCGGTGACGTAGGCCATATGCGTAACCAAAATGTGTGTGAGAAGCTGGAAGTGCTGTGAACAATACCATTTTAAGTATTTTATATAAATTTATGAAGACGAGTTTTTTAAATCTAGTCTCAACTGTTCTGGGAAAATAGTATGATTTAGTTCAAACAAATTTACAATAACTTCTGTGCACAGTATGGATGACATTGATTCACCCGTTAAAAAGATATTTGAAGATAAGTTGCGCCACTAATTTTTGACCGCACTATAGTTAGTTAATCAGTTAGTTAGTTAGTTAGTTAGTTAGTTAGTTAGTTAGTTAGTTAGTTAGTTAGTTAGTTAGTTAGTTAGTTAGTTAGTTAGTTAGTTAGTTAGTTATAGTGTGATAATTAATTCGTGGCTCAATTTATATTCGATTAATATCTCCTCAACTTTCCAATATAGGTTCTCCAACTTTTGCACAATGACTTATATCAATTTGTCTTAACAGTTCAACATTTATGTAAACAGCTGCTAGCTGTATTTTAGAAAAAATATTTTAAAAATACCAATAGATGATCCAAGTGGGTGGTTTCTACACATTATAAAATGTTTATAGCTGTGGCAGTATCGCTTTTAAAGGCAAGTCCGTCATGTTTTTTCTAATTGCGACATTATGCTTATTGAACTTATGTTTTGAGAACCTTTAGTACACTATAAAATTTCTTGTGACAAGTTTGGCCACTAAAAATGTCACTGGTGAGCTGTGACGTAGGCCAAGTGCGTACGCAAAATGTGTGTGAGAAGCGGGCAGTGCTGAGAACAATCCCATTTTCCTCGTGAAGGTAAAGGAAATTTGTGGTATTCTATATAAATTTATACAGAAAATGTTATTAATCTAGCATCGATAATTGTTTGAAAAATATGCTGAAGTTAAGAAAAGTTAATTGATACAAACTGCTGTGCAAACTATGGGTGGCTAAGATTCACCCATTAAAGAGATATTTTAGGATAAGTTGCACCACGAATTTTTGACGGCACAATAAAACTAAAAGCAAGCAAATGCAAAAATCAAAAAGTGCGATCAATGCCATTTGTACTTTCTTTTTTTTTTTTTTTTTTGTTGTAAGTGTTTTACGGCGCTTGCAATTGCATAAGGTCATTTGAGCGCGAGGGACACACTAAACATTTTTAGTTGGTAGGAATTTTTAAAAAATTTTCCCACACGTGTCGGCCAAAGCTTACTCTTACCGATTTTGGACCACCAAATGATCATTTAAAAATAAATATTACATATAGATTTATTTTTCAGATCAAATGTACACATAAGAAATACAAATGCTACATAGCAAGTTCAAATGCCACATAGAAAGTTTCACACCACACAGAAAGTTCAAATGTTCAATAGGAAATTATAGTGCACGATTGTGCATAACAAGTTCAAATGTACAAATAACAAATCCAAATGTAACACAATGGCAAGTTCAAATGTACAAATAACAAATCCAAATGTAACACAATGGCAAGTTCAAATGTACAAATAACAAATCCAAATGTAACACAATGGCAAGTTCAAATGTACAAATAACAAATCCAAATGTAACACAATGGCAAGTTCAAATGTACAAATAACAAATCCAAATGTAACACAATGGCAAGTTCAAATGTACAAATAACAAATCCAAATGTAACACAATGGCAAGTTCAAATGTACAAATAACAAATCCAAATGTAACACAATGGCAAGTTCAAATGTACAAATAACAAATCCAAATGTAACACAATGGCAAGTTCAAATGTACAAATAACAAATCCAAATGTAACACAATGGCAAGTTCAAATGTACAAATAACAAATCCAAATGTAACACAATGGCAAGTTCAAATGTACAAATAACAAATCCAAATGTAACACAATGGCAAGTTCAAATGTACAAATAACAAATCCAAATGTAACACAATGGCAAGTTCAAATGTACAAATAACAAATCCAAATGTAACACAATGGCAAGTTCAAATGTACAAATAACAAATCCAAATGTAACACAATGGCAAGTTCAAATGTACAAATAACAAATCCAAATGTAACACAATGGCAAGTTCAAATGCAACATAGCAAAAGCAAATCACCTCCACAAAGATGATTCAGCGTGAGAAGCATTACTGTGCTCAAACTGAGTTGACAACAACCATTAGCAGTTTAATTTTAGGGTGAATTGATCACCATAAAATAAAATCCCGAGGATGCTCCCGCGGAAAGAAATTCTAATAGGACTGAAGCAACTAGACATCAATATGTAGCATGGCTGATGCAGAACATTTAGCGGTATGAATTTGCCTTCATCGATGAGGCTGGTACCAAGCTGTCAACGAAGAAAAACCGAGGAAGAACACGGAGTGGTCAATGCTTTGTTCCAGTAGTGCAGAGTCGAAGGGGACCGACCAAACCGCACGATGACATTTGCTGTCAGTGCCGAGGGTGGCCTGGTCGTTCACGACTTTCAAGTAGATGGAATGGCAGCCCACCCTTCAAAGAAACTGTTTCAACAATCTCCACAGCGAAGTATGCTTACTATGTAATAACGCCCGTGTACAAAGGCAAGCTTAAAATGGCAACTCATCAATAGACTGGGGGTGAAATATCTCCCTCCCCCCCCAAAAAAAAAAAAAACCCACACAATTTCTTAACAACTACGAGAACGCTTGTGCTATAATAATCATTCTTTTTTTTTTTTACTTGTTTATTTTCTTTTTCATGTTTCTTTTTATTCTTTATTTAATACTTCATTTAACAGTTTCGTTTCATCAAATAGACTCGAGGGGAAATATTTTGCCACCTTCATACCTTGTCTTATCATATGTAAAAACTTTTCTTAATTTGGAAATACGATTTAGTGGCGTGGGTTACATAGTGGTTAGGTTATTGTACCTGTAATCGTGAGATTCGGGTTCAGGGGTTCGAGCCTCAGTTCAGTCCAGCGTGGAGTCCATGGGAAAGGCATTTTACACGAATATACCGTTTGGATAGGTCCTTTCGGAGATAGACGTTGATCTCGAAGGTCCTGCCTCTTAAATAACCTATTAGCTATACCATTTCACCATTGAAAAATTATTTTTGGAAATACGACTTGAAACAGATGTTCGCTGAAGCAAGAGACTAAATGATCACTTAGCAGACTCACCGACAAAGGATGGTAACACTTGCCCAGTTGATGGAACAAAAAAACCCAAGCTGTGACTATAGTGAAAATAGCACCAATCTTCAGATCAATGCAAGCCTATGTTCCACAGCGTTTTGTAGCGCAACAATAAGTACATAAAAGTAAACGTGGCTTTATATTTCATCAAGTCAATTGATTTTTAACATAACCATTTGTTTCAGTTCAAACACGTGAGTTTATTTTCGGGTTTTAAAACAATTAAAAAATGTGAGGCAGCGTGGTGGAATCAGGCTCTCGTCAATTTTTGGGCTTGTAGAGTTATTGGTATCATCTTAAAGCTTATTCACTTGTCTTTATTTGGATGAAAAAAATATCCATTTATCTTGAATACAAGTCGAGATATTTGCGAATGAAGGAGGTGGGGATCACCTGTTTTCAGAGGTAAAACTAGTGAGAAAATGGCCGCCAAAGATTAGTTATTTCATTAGCTTAAGAGTCCGTGGTAACTGAAAATTTACATTGTTGTGCCTTTAATCGTTTTTCAGAAAAATCCACACAGAAATGAGTTCTTTAATGGGCATATGAAAGGTGTTGAGCCAAAAAACAAAAATTTGACAAAAAATTCACAAACCTGCAGAAAAATGCAAGTTTCTTCAATTTGGTTATTTTGACGAGAGCCTGATTCCACCATGCTGCCTCACAAATTAGTTTCGTTTCACGTGATTTCTCCCTTGTGGCTTCACACGGCTTACATCTAACTTTTCAGAGGCAAAAAAACCAAACAAACAGTAACAACAAATCCTTTTACTTCTTATCTTGATGCACTTTTTATACTTTTAGCCTCTTTTTTCTTTGTTGCTCCGTTTCAAGCATTTTTACATTTGAAACTGCTATGTGGCATTTGAATTTGCTATTTATTACATTTGAGATTTCTATGTTTATATTTGAACTTGTTATTGTTGTATTAGGACTTTTTATGACGTCATTTGTATATTTGGATTTGTTAGGAGTAATTTCGTCTTTCTATGCGGATTTTGAATTTGTTTTGTGTGTATTTGAACTGAAAAAACTATATTTTTGTAAGCATTTTACGGTGCTCGCAACTGCATTTAGGTCATATGAGTGCGCGGACACATTAAACATTTTCAGTAGGTAGGAATATTTTAAATTTTGCCCCGGGTGGCGCCGAAGCCTACTCTTATCGATTTTAGACCACCAATGGATCTTTAACGTGCGCAACTTGCACACGGCAAGGGATCTTTAAAGTGCGTAACTCGCACAAGGGGCCTCCAAGATTTTTCGCCAATATCCGAGAAGGCTAGGTGCTAGAACTTACCTACCATAAAACCAGGGGTGTGGCTGAAAGACAGAAGTAAGAAGGAGCCAAGAAGTAGCAGTAGAAAGGTTGCACAAAGAGTCAGGAGCCCAGAGGTGGGGGCAAAAGAGGTGAGGAGGTGGAGACTGAAAGTGGAAACGAAAGCAGACGACAAAACATTTCTAGAGAGCAGGAACGGAGGTGAAAGGAGACAATTTTAGAGAAAAAAAAATTTCCGTCGCTTCCTGGATACCACGTAAAGTACGTTTCCCGTGGACAAAATGCTGGACTGAGACTCGAACTCGACCCCTGAACCAACAAGCTCACGATTACGAGTCCTATAGCCTACCCTACCACAAGACCACTGGCACAATACATCTTAGTATAAGTAGGCAAACAAACAAACAAACAAGCAGACACAAAAAGTCTTTCATGTACTTCTGTACAGGAGCAGCCGCTGTAAAGCTCCTCAGTCTACAGATTCCGACCCGCCAGCAACAGAGAAACGGGTGACCTTGAACTTGTTGTCTTTCTCCCGACAAAACAAATCCCGGAAGGTGTTTCTGTACTTGGTGTTCATGTGGTAGTAAACGAAGATGTTGGTGCTGGCGTTGGAAACTTCACTGAAGGAAACGACCGGCCAGATACCAATGAACAGATTCTCGTAACGGCGACCTAGATTAAACTACAGCTCTAGGAAGGTGGTGAACAGAAGCATCGTGCCTGGCAGGAGCAAGCAGATGAGTAGAGCGTCCGTCATGATGGTCAGTTTGATGGCGTTCTGTTCCTGGCGAGAGATGACCTTTCTGTGTGATGACCCGGCTGTAGATCTGGTGACCTGTGCCCGCCACTGTGACCTCCTCTTCAACAGAATCACCAGGACGGAAGTGAGCGTCGCCAGAACGGCGAAACAAATCAGTTGTACGCCTACAGTGATGACGAAACAAGTCAGCAGTACGCACAGAGTGACGATGAAGCTGAAACCTTCCAGTTCCTCGACGTTTGGCGCGGACACTAGAGTAAGTTCCGAGGCATTCTGGGAAGGAGAAAGCATCCACTCGAGTCTGTACGCTGCCCCGATGGAGTAGTAGATGAGGACGGCCGAGGTGAAGATGGACAGGACCACAGCGAGCGTCCAGCCGGGCGTCAGGATTGTCTTCACGCGCAGAGGCAGAGCCACGCACAGACATCTCTCTAGGCTGATGCAAATGGCGATGAGCGCCGTGGCACGCGCGAAAAACACACCGCCCAGATGTTGACCCCGATCTCCGAGAAGGAAATTAGAGGGTTCAAACACACGACCAGAACGGCACCGCAGAGGATTGTGTTCGTATCGGAGACGGCCAGGCCTGTCAGGCCGACAGTGATGCTCTTGCAGAAAATGACGAGATTCACGAGGTTGCGGAACAGGCCGAGCAGACAGACGCAGGTGCTGAGAACGACCTGGAATATCGTCTCGATTGTGGGCATCAAGGCAAAGCTCAGCAACGGCTCAGTGGATCTCAACTATTCTGACGTTCTGTTTTCTAACACGAAATCCGCCATTCTCGATAGTTTTATTTGGTGTTTGTTCGTCAATGAATAGAAATGTCAATTCGTTCTTTTAGCTGTGTTATTTATTAATGTATTAATTATTAATTTATTTATTTATTTATTTATTTATTTATTTATTTATTTATTCCTTTAGTTTACAAAGCTAGGTTTTTCAATAAGACTGGATTCGGTTCATTGGACACTTCGAGTTATTTTACGGTATTTTTGGTATTGTTCCGTTTTGTTGTTGGTTTTCTTTGTTGTTGTTGTTGATGATGTTTTGTTTGTTTGTTTGTTTTTTATGTTCAGCAATCGTTACTTGAGATGTCTCCTCTCTCCTCACTCTTGACTCGCGTGTGTCCTACAGGGGTGACAAATCAAAGACTCAAGGACGATGTTCCTGTGGAAAGTTAAGTCCAACATTGACCACAGCACGACGTGACAGTCTGTCAGTCTGATGTACCCCTCGAGTCACTATTTGGTCATGTCTGGAACATACTGCGCCACAAAGAGCACCTTGTATCTATTGTTTTAGTTAGAGTTTTACGGCACTTGCAACACAATAAGGTCTTATAAGTGACCTTAGATTAGAGGTGTTACAAGAGAGTAACAAACATAAAAAGATCTTCTACAGCTGCAAGAACAAGTCTTGCTTGAAACAAAACTCTGGCCCTGAAGCTCTGGCATCTTACCTGAAACAAAACTCATGCCCTAAAAGTTCAGGTATTACCTGTATTACCTGTCCTGGGCAACAGCGTCATTGCACACCGGACAGGTCCATAAGTGCTCAGTTCCCCCCAGCACCAAAGCCCGTAAGGTATCCATACTGATTGCTCCTGTGGCTGCCTGATTATGGCGACGTCTTTCCATTCCAGATAATTGTTCCTTTCTTCCTTCTCCCCTTTCTATCCCCATTCCCGCATCCTCATGATTGTGTTGTGTTCTTCTGTCTCCCTGTCTTCCTCATCCCGCATCTTTTCCTCCAGGGTCTTCAACACTTCTCCTTTGTCAAATTTCACCTTACCATCAACCACGGCACTGCCTGTCAGCTTATCAGCCTCCTCATTGCCCTTCACTCCAGAGTACCCAGGACAGAATATCCACGTGATGGCTCTAAGTGATGAGTGTTGTATTGGGGTCATCCATTCACTCAGAAGCAGCCGTTTCTCAATCCTTCGCAGGATACTCTGGCAGTCTGTGACAATAATGAGATGGGTAGTTCTTGGTCTTGTATTTTGAAGCCAGCAAAGAGCTCTTGTTACGACCTCAATATCCATTTTCATGCTTGAAGTTGTTCTTTCTATGACCCCTGACATGCTATGAACCTTTTTGTTCCCACGGTACACCACAAAACCCCATCCACTTCTCTCACCCCTCCTGACCGATACATCCGTATAGATCACTGGGTCTTTTGGCTTGGAATACTTCTCAATTAATTGTCGTATGCCATTTTTGTTAATGACAGAAGCACATTCCCGTCTTTCACGACCCATAGTGATGTGAACGTTGGCCAGGCTTCTGCAATCGGGGATCAGTTCAAACCATTCCTTTCCAAAGCATATTTCATCGATGCCACAAACTTTCCTCAAGGAGTCTTCGGCTCCTGCCATCCATGAGCTGCCCCGTTTGATCCTGTTTCCTTTGATGCTGCCCAGGTTGTCATGCAAAGGGTGCCTCGGGTCTCCCAAAACATTCAAGTACAGCTTTGCCTGTGCCACCTTATGCTTCACTCTGATACTGGCCAGGTATCTAAGTTCAGGTATCTTGCTTGAAACAAAACTTTTGCCTTGAATGTTCAGGTATCTTGTTTGAAACAAAACTTCTGGTACCTTGGTTGGGTATCTTGCTTGAAACAAAACTCTGACCCTAAAAGTTCTGTTAAACAAAACTCTGAGCCTGAATGTTCTGATGCTGGATCACGGAAGGCAAAGCTACTATCTGAGCGACCTTTGTTATATTATGATAAAATGACACAGATACGGACACAAGTAGAGGCAGCGTGACATATGTACAATGCCATTAGAAACAAAACGCTGTAATTTTAGGATGATTCTTTTGTGCAACACAAAGTGTTTGATGAAACCTCAAGTTTGGCAGATCAAGTTCTCCGCCGCCAGAGCTAAAACAACAACAACAAAAAACACCCAGCACATACTATAGAATCTTCTGAAAACGTTTGATAATTGTAAATC
>NW_004797664.1:278263-279389 GCF_000002075.1 Aplysia californica
CCCCCTCATATTAAAGAAACCAATATTGATGGAGCCAGTTAACCACAAACCACACGGAATCGTGAGCTATTTCCCAACCCCCAGAAAAACAAGCTCTCGGTTGTTTTCTACACAAAAAAGTTATATATCTATCTATGTTGGGACTTTTGGGCAATTGGAAAACTGACTCACCTCAATAAAGGTGAAACGTTTTAGTCCCAAGTATACAGTGCTCAACTAGTGCGCCTTTCTCTTCTGCGCCCTCAATTTTTCCTACGTCTGCACGCTCGTTCTGCGCTCAATAACGGTGCTTAACCTACACAACCTAAATTGTCTCAAGAGAGATGGAAAACACTCACTGATAATCACAGTACTATCATATTATTTTTTTAAACTAAACAGTTGAGCAAGATTAAAAACACCACCAAAGATAAATTGTTAGCCAAAGAAAAACAATAAGGGATTTAAGTAACGTAGAAATAAGTAACCCCCCTCCTGTCGCCCTGTGCTAGAACGTTGTGGGCGCTGATGCTCTCCATGTAGCTGTCCCCGTAGGATTATGCGATTGTGCGGCTGCGGCCGCCTTTTTTTCGCGTAATTCTGCACATTTGCATGATTCACCGCGTTTTTTCACGTTTTTTTTCCTTTTTCTAAAAAACAAACAAAACAATTAATTTTATTAATTTACGCCTCGCCATGTGACTAAAGGGAAATAATCAACGTAATAAGTCTTATTTAAGTGAAAAGTTGGTTATTTCCCTTGGTAGAAGATCTTGGTTATGATTTGGGATTTTGTTCCTTGAGCATGTTCAATTTTTCAATCCATCAAAAGTTGTTGTTCTCATGTCTGCTGATGCTTCATGTTTGACAGGTGTTCCTGGTTTTAGTAACGTGCCAGCATCAGAGGTCCAGATGTCCCTTTTTTTTTCCCCAGATCTAGATCTAGATTCAGCTGAAAGTTACAGAGATTACATTTTTTAGTTGTTTTTTGTTGTTGTTTTTTACAGATGTGTATTGTTTTCTTTCCAAATACACTACAAATTACTGATACTGATATGTTCTGTTAAAAAATTTTCTGTACTTAAAACATAAAAGTCATGAAAATTTGTGTTGAAAAAGTGCAAAACATGCCGCGAAAGATGTTACG
>NW_004797664.1:279592-283110 GCF_000002075.1 Aplysia californica
ACCCCAACCTTTTCTTTCCACCGATTCTTTAGTTTAGTTTTAGTAAAGTTTTACGACGCTCGCAACTGCCTAAGATCATAACAGTGCCAAGGGGTGAATGTCAACAGAGATGTCCAAAAGGGGAATCAGGCTTACTCTGCTCACCTCTCTAGCCTCAACAGCACAAACTCTGCTTCGACTATCAAGGCACACCGGAAATAGCAGTTCACAAGAGAGTGACAAACAAGGATGACTCAAAATCAAGATGGCCACCATCGGATGATTTGTGATCCAACGACTTACAAAATCTGAGCAAGAAGGGTGATAAAAAGTAGGTGAAAGTAGACCATTTTAGAGAAGAAAATTTTTCGGTCGCTACCCGGATTCGAACCCGGAACATTTGAATGAGAGGGGAACACCTTAACCTCTAAGTCACGAGAACAGCCTATATCTGTCCCCGTAGAATTATGCAAATTTAAAAGGCCAAATTATGCACAAAAAAGCAAAATTATGCAAAAGTTATGCAAGTTACCGTAACACCATTCGCGACATGTTTTGCACTTTTTCAACACGAAGTTTCATGATTTTCATGTTTTATGTACAGAAAAATTGAAAACAAAACGTATCTGTATCAGTAATTTGTTGTGTATTTGGAAAAGAAAATAATACTCATCAGAAACAGAAAAAAAAAAATCTAAAATAATCATCTCTGTAACGTTCAGCTGTAGATTTAGATCTAGATATAGATCTAGATCTGTAGAGGAAAGAAAAATGTTTCCAAAAAAAAAAAAAGGACATCTGGACCTCTGATGCTGGAACATTCATTACTAAAACCAGGGACACCTGTCAAACATAAAGCATCAGCAGACATGAGAATGAGAACAACAACTTTTGATGGATTGAAAAATTGAACATGTCCCAAAATCACAACCCATGACAAAGATCTTCTAACAAGGGAAATAACCAACTTTTCACTTAAATGAGAGTTATTACGGTGGTTGAAAACAAGGTGTGCCTTGATAGTCGAAGCAGAGTTTGTGCTGTTGAGGCTAGAGAGGTGAGCAGAGTAAGCCTGATTCCCCTTTAGTCACATGGCGAGGCGTAAATTCATTGTTTTGTGAAAAAAGGGAAAAAAACGTGAAAAACGCGGATATTCCCAAATTATGCAAATGTGGCAGAATTACGGGGAAAAAACGCGGCCGCGCCGCGGCAGCACAATCGCATAATCCTACGGGTACAGCTATATGCAAAATGTTCACCCATGATTGGTCACCACATTCCCCCCAAACATGAGTCCTTTCCATTATTACCATTGTGATCTTTTTACGCACAGATTCTAGAGAAACAAGTCACTAACGATCGAGCAGTTGAAACCAAGTGTTGAAGAGGACGTCACAAAAATCAGCCCAGTAGAATGCCATGGGGTTATTCAAAGTTTCGAGTGGCGTATTGGAGCTGGTTTGGGGAGAATTTGTAAACCCCTGGAGATTTAAATAGCCATCACCTTCCTGAGTTTACTTGACACTATAAACCTTGTATAAATGTGTTCTTCCATGAGCAAATAGTGACGTTTTAAATAGAACAGTAAGTTTGAATTTTAAGAAGTTGCAAAGTTTTGCGTTTCATGTAATTTTGGTTGAAATTTGAAAACTAAAACAGGTCTAAAATTACAGGGCTATTGCTCTTTAAATGGGTCCACTTTTTTAAGACCTCATTATCACAACTTTAAGAAACGTACCACATTGTAAATACATCTTTAGCAGGGATTTCACGGCACTTACAATAAACTTAGTCATATTTCCAATGAAAAACATTGGCCGTTCTTTTAAAATATAGTAATATAATAAAGTAATTCCTTTAAAGACAGTACTATGTCGGCAGACACAGGTGGACAACATGGGCGTTACCTTAGAATTATAAAGTTCTATCTGACATTTTTGACCGTTCTAAGCTACAGGAAAATGAGTTACAATCCAAATGTGTTATCTGCTCTATCAAAATCGTAAGATTATTCGGAGTCGTGATCAAGATATTCAAAGAAATTGCATTTTTAAAAAGCTTGACTTGTTTTGACTCTCAAAATATTTAACGTCAAATTTCTCAAAACTAAGTAGGCCTACTGAGTAGATAGAACCTTGTAATTCTGAGGTAGCGGTGGGCTACCTGAGCAGCTGACCAGCGGGTGTCCATGTGTTCAGACAGACCTGGGCTCTCGTGGCCTAGAGGTTAAGGTGTGCGCCTCTCATTCAAAGGTACCGGGTTTGAATCCAGGTAGCGACGGAACAATTTTCTTCTCTAAAGTTGTCTCCTTTCGCGTCCTTTCCTGTTCTCTAGCAATGTCGTCTGCTTTCGTCTCCTCTTCCTGTCCCAACTACCTCACCTCCTTTGCCCCCTCCTCTGGGCTCCTGACTCTTTCTGCAGCCTTTCTACTGCTACTCTTTGGCTTCTTCTTACTGCTGTCTTTCAGCCACACCCCTGATCCTCTGGTAGGAAAGATCTACACCTAGCCTTCTCGGAGACGGGCGAAAAATCTCGGAGGTTCCGTATGCAAGTTATCGCAGCGATCCTTTTAATTTTGCTTTACCAAAGCTGTTGTTTTCATTTTGCTTTGCCAGAGCTTTCCTAAAGCTATTGTTTTCATTTTGCTTTCCCCGAGCAAAATTAAAAATTTCCTACCAACTGAAAATATTTAAAGTGTCCCACGCGCTCATATGACCTTATACAGTTGCAAGCGCAGTAAAACACTTAATAAAAAAAAGAAGAAGAAAAAACACCTGGGCGGAAGTTGGCAGGAGATTCGATGTCAGTTTTCTGTTGGCGCTGAATTTCTTGGCAACAGCACAAAAAAAAAACGAACCGAGCATGCCAATGGCTTGATTTCTCTGATGTTGAGGTAAACCTGCCATCTTTCTTGGCTGACAGCGATCAAATTTTATTGTTGGCGCTTTTTCATAAACAAATGCTTAAACTTCATTTTAAAACAAACAAACAAACAAACAAACAAACAAACAAACAAACAAAACCCAAGAAGCAGAAAAATTCCGCCACGTAGTCGGGTAACAGAAGTCAATTTTCTATTTTTGGATGTGGTGCAACGAAGACTAATTGAAACACCAAAACGTAATTTTTGCAACATGACCCACAATAATTTAGACTGCTTACTTTCTCACGAGAGTCATCCTCGGGCCTAAAGACTCAATCGACTAGATTTTTTGCGAAATCAAAAAGTAAAAGTAGTGCTTTTTATTTGATAGCCAGTGGATGGTTGGCGGGTGCTCTGGTGTGGTTTGTTCCATCTTTACTGTCAAACATCTTCCGTCCTGGTCTCCCCGCTTTTTTATGTTTATTCTCCTGTAACATCTCTAATCTTCGGCATTTATATGACCGTATTGTGTTGCAAGTGCCGTAAAACTCTTACTAAAACTAAAACATTTGATCGCCAGTATACGTAGGCAGTCACAAGATCCATAAGGCGAGCCTATACTCGTGGGCTATCTGACCAGCTTACCCGCAGATGTCCATGTGTTAAGACAGGCGTG
>NW_004797664.1:283246-295746 GCF_000002075.1 Aplysia californica
AGACAGACAGACAGACAGACAGACAGACAGACAGACAGACAGACAGACAGACAGAAACAACAGAAGGAAAGAAACGCAAGTTTCAGTGGATGAACTAGCTTCACCCTCCAACCACCCACATCCTTTTACAGTTTCTTTTCTTTGAGTAAAGAGAAGCACATCGACACAATAGTGGTCATTTAGTGCTGGCAAAAAGTAAGACAGACAGACAGAAACAACAAAGGGAAAGTAAAGAAGTAGGACCTGTCAGAGGCGCCCTCCAACCACCCACGTCCCAATGACAAGAGATATGTTTTTGAGTTTCTCCACCTTTCTCCTTTGACCTTTACATGCACCTATAGGGGCCAACCTATTCTAGAATTATCGAAATCGAGTCGATTTGGGATAAAACAATTCCCACAGCTTGTGTGTGTGTCTGTATGTGTGTGTGTGTGTGTGAGTGTATGTGTGTGTATGTGTGTGTATGTGTGTGCATGTGTGTGTATGTATGTGTGTGTATGTGTGTGTATGTGTGTGTATGTGTGTGTATGTGTATGTGGGAGGGGATGGGGCTGAACATCTGGTCACAATAATTATCCCGGAGACACCAAAGACTAATTGACATTCCGTGATTTGTTGGTGCGTAGACAAACTGTGAGACATCCACCCACACAGAGGCGAAGCGTGTATATAATCAAACAATCACTGCTTCCCTTCCTACATTTTGAAGCATTTGTCGCTGTCCAATTCACCCATAAACGTAAACATCATAAATTAAAAGATGTAAAAAGACGTTCATAATCAGCAATGAACAGTATGCCTAGCATTCAAAACGGTTTCACTGCCACAGAAATAGCCTTCTCACCCCTCTCAGGCCACTCCATAAGCAGTCACAAGCTTTGATTAAGTAAGCTTAAAGTGAGGCTGGAAGAGTCTACCAATAGAGTAGAAGGGAACATGTGCATAGCAGTTGAAACTGTTTCATTGCCACATATACCCTGTTCACCCCTTTGGGGCCACAGTTATAAGCAGTCACAAGCACTGATGGTGTAAGCTAACTATTACACTGTTCGAGTCTACCTCACAAATGTGAGGGAAACTAATTCCTAAAAATCTCTTGACTGCTGCGAGTGCTTGTTTTTTTTTTTTTCCTGGATGTTTTATCGTCCTATAATCAGATCGTGACCTCGATTATGACACCAGCTCCAGGCCGCAAAAGGCTAGACAAAAACAGCCAAATGTAAAATTTAAAAAATGATAATAGTCATGTTCTACCAAAGAGTTAGAATCACTGGTAGATCTTTAACATTTTATAGATCTAGGACTGACATCTCTGCTTCTTTGCTTTGCGTTTGTGTATAAACATCTACAGTTAGATTTAGTTTTAGTTGGAATTGATATTTAATGAGAAAGGGCCTACTTTCCCGATTATTTTGGCGGTTGAACATACACTATGAATTCCGGATTTGTTTTCATTATTCAACCCAGAGTCGCCGCCTTGAGTAAGATTCTTGTGTGATATCTCCAGGCCATATCTGGTCCCGTTTCACTTTGATTACCCTGTCAAACAAGTCAGCCTTCGCCCCTGAACCCACGTCCTCATTGATGGAATTGACATCTTAAATGTGAGGCATAATGGAGAAATCACGCGCTGGTTAAAATTATGAAATCGAAGAAACCGGCATTTTCCCGCTTGTGGCTTGGCAATTTTTATCGAGTTTTTGTGGGGTATTTTGCTAAACACCTTTTACTTTTATTTGAAGAGAGATTTGTCTGGATTATAACTAAAAACGTTGATTAAAGGCACAAAACATGTTAACTTTCAGTTTCCAAGTACTCTCAAGCTATTGACATCACCAAATTATGGCGGTTATTTTCTCGCTAATATAAACTTTGAAATCAGGCGACCCCCACCTCATTCAATAGCAAATAACGTGATGTCTTTTCAAGATGGATGTGTACTTTTCCCCTCAAAAGATAGCCGAAAGAAATGCCTGAAGATGCTACCAATAACCGCACACACCCAAAACCTGACTGACGCCTGATCCCACAGCGTTGTGACATAATGAGCCTTAGGTCCGTGTGGTTGATCACAGAGGTGGCTCAGCTGGTTTCCCACTTGGTGGGCGACGTTTCAGTTACAGTACTTCTAAACGTGCAAACAAAACCCACCCCTGACGCACTGGGTTCGAGTAAAAAGAAACACTTTGACACAGTAAATGTTATAAACAGAAAAAACAAAAGGAGGAGAAAGAAGTGGGACCTACCACTACCAGTGGGGCATTGAAACAGAAATACATCGAAACAAGAACGGTCATTTAGTACCAGGAAAATAAACGGACAGATAGAGAGAAACATCAGAGGGAAGGAAAATAAGTAGGACCTATCAGTGGGGCCTTGACCACTAGATGACGTAGTAGTACCGTCCACTAGCCAATGATGAGCCACAGCACGGCTTCTAGCGTAATGCTGGAATTCTGTTTGGTTTGAAGACGCGTCAGCGGATAACAAATATCGTACATAACAAGGTAGTTCACTCAGTCAAAGATCGTACATAACAAGATAGTTCACTCAGACAACAGCCAAAAAAGTGTCCGCAGAATTCAGCTCATTGCTTCAGATGGCGCTGCAGTCTTTGTTTTTAAGCTCTCTTCTGTTTTTCCAGAAGAAGAATAGGAAAAGCACCCCCTTGCGTGCACAGATCGACTGCTGTTCATCAGCTGATCGGGTTCGTTCAGTGCAGAGTTTTAGGTTTTTAACATTTTAATGACCTCTTGCCTCTCATTCTAAAGTCAAATTAAAAGAAGAAAACAGTCGCCGAAAGAGGTTTCCTGTCAGCGTAACCATTTTTTAAAAAGCGTTCTTTCGAAATTTGAATTCTAATTTATGTTTTAAAATTTCTTCGTTTCACTTAGACTTTTTCACAACTTGTAGGGCAACTGTTCGCAAAGGGTGCGCTTTTCCGAAGAGGGCGACAGCCGGATTTTGAGGACGCTTTTTTAATTGGCTCAAAGAAAAGAGTGAACTATCTTGTTATCTGTCTTTGCAGACAATCCCTGACAGGGGAACCTACCGTTGTCTCCGTGTCAGCGGACTGACGATTTTATACGTGTTTCTTTGCTAAACTAATGGTCTAACTTAGTATAAGGTGGACAGCCCCTATATCATTGGAAAGCTCGTCCAAAGCCCTAAAATTTGATTGATTCCTTTAAAAAAAAATAATTAGGATCGCTTTGCATGGCGTTTGTTTTTGGCACTTTCTATCCAAAATGGTGAGCTCCAGGCGATGTAGTTTGATGAGGTCTGAAGAAGCTTTTGGGGTTGTTTATGGATGATGGCAGTGATAGAGAGTTAGATTTAAAGTTAGAAGAAGAAAGTTCAGATGATAGTGATAATGGATCTGTACCTTTGGTTGGTAGATCTACCTGACCTCCAAGTCTCATCTTGTCCTTTTATTTTTATTTTGAGGGCAACAATAGTGATCTTGCAGCCTTGATCAAGGTAGGACTGGTATTGTAAATGTATGATTGATTGGTATTAGAGAAAATAAAGAACTTGTACTTTTAAGTGGTGTAAGTGTGGTTTTTGTACTGTTGATAAGAAAGAAAGGTGACCTGGTAAGAAAGGACAAAGAAGGTGCGTCATCGAGAATGGGAAAGTGGGTGCGTCTTCAAAGAGTTAGGTACTTCGCCTTTACACAAAGAGGACTTGAGTTCCACCCCTACGTGGGGAAGCCAATCTGTCCCTGCTTATTCTTTGTGTAGAATGCATGTATGTATCGCTGAGCTTTTTTGGATGCCAGCCTTTTACAAGAATTCGAGATTGCATGGTATGTTTTGCATAAAGAAGATTGAGCCACAACGAGGTGGAATGAGGCATTCGTCAATTTTTGGGCATGTGGAGTTATTGAAATTCATGAAGCTTGTTCACTTGTCTTGCTTTTTGTTAAAAAATACCTATTTATCTTGAATAAAAGTTGAGATATTTGCGACTGAATTATGTGGAAGCCGCTTGGTGTCAGAGGTAAAATTAGCGAGAAATGGCCGCCAAAGTTTGGTGACTTCTATAATTTGAGAGTCCTTGGAAACAGAAAAGTTATATTTTTTGTGCCTTTGATCAACATTTATCAGTAAAATACAAGCAGAAAATGTGCTTTGAAATGGACGTAAAAGGTGTTGAGGCAAACAACCAAAATTATTTTTTTAAAGAGGCCAAAGAGCCGAACAAATTCCGGTGTCTGTTATTATTATTGTGCCGAGTGCAGGAATTCATCACGATCCCTTACATAACGCTACCTTAAAATGGCAACATTTTATATGGCCTGTGGGGCCACCTTGACTTACTAAAACCATGAGGTCAGAAACCAATTAATGTTCTAACAGCTCTATCAAAATTGTAAGATTAATCGGAGTCATTATCAAGATATTCAAATAATTAAATTCGAAAAATCGTGACATGTTGTGGAACTCAAAATTTCTAACGTCAAATTTATCAAAACTAGATCTAGGTACCGAGCTGATAGAACTTGGTAATTCTATTTACTTACTGACTTACTTCCTCTCTCCCTATACCGCCAGGTACATAAGGCTGAGAGCAGTCGACGCCGTGCTTGTCTGTCCCGAGCCACTTTCTTTAATTTCGGCACATCTAGGCCGTGGGTGATTGCCTCATCTCTTATTGTGCCTCTATAAATTCCAGTTGGTCTTCCCGTTTTCTTTTTCCAGTTGATTTTCAATGCCATTTCTGATAGGGCAATCATGTCTTTGGCATTCTCAGAACATGTCCCAGATATCTCCATCTTCTCTCTTTTTTATTGTTGTGTTGATATCTTCGATTCAAGCTCTTTCCAACACTTCATTATTTATAATAAATTCATTTCTTTTTGTTAGCAAAATTCTTCGTAGACATTTCATTGAGAAGTTTTAAAATTTTCGTCGAATTGTTGAGTTTGTTTTCCAGATCTCTGAACCATACGTCAATACAGCTAAAATATTGCTATTATATATTTTAAATTTTGTCTTCAATGAAATGATCTTTGACTTCCATATAGTTTTCAATTTCATGAAAGCGATCCATGCATTTTGAAAGTCTTTGGTGGACGTCGTCAAGGCAGTCTGCAGTTTTGGATATAATGCCGCCGAGGTACTTGAGTTAACTAATGTCTGCAAGAGGTTCTCCATAAAGAGTGATGGGCGTAGTTTCTGATGATGGTCATATCACTATGTTTTGGATACATTTATTATAATGCCAACTTTTCTCGCAATTGTTACTAGTTCAACTGGGTTGGGTTTTTTTTTTTATTACACTTCATGTACCGTGGTGTTTAATAGGCACATTTCATCCGCAAAATGCAGAACTCCTAAATATGTTCAATTTATCCATCCAATGCCTGTTTCAATGTATTTAATGTGTCTCATTACAAAATCCATGACAATTCCAAAAAGTAGAGGTGATAATATACAGCCTTGTCGAACACCAGTGTTTATTTCAAAAGGTGTAGATATTTCTCCTTCAACTAGGACACAGCAGCTTGCATTGGTATGTAATAATCTTATACAGTTTATCATTTTTGTTGGGATGCCATAATTGCAAAAATGTTCTACAGGGCCGCTTGGTTTATGCTGTCAAAGGTCTTTTTGAAGTCCACAAAGTTCAAGATAATTGGGACATTCCAGTCTTTGCTTTGTTCTACGATATTTCTCAGAACAAACAATTGATCTGTAGTTTATTATCTCTCAGGTTGAAAACCCGCCTGTTCCTCACTTAGTCTCTCATCTATTGCTGTTCTGATACGAGACAAGATAATTGCGCAAAAAAATAATTCCAGGTACTGATTAAAGCGTTATTCCTCTCCAATTACTACAGGGTAGCGTCAAGTGTGCGATAGATATTTCATCGATTTTTTTAAATCTGTTTTTGCTTTCTTGTTGTTGTTCTTTTTGTTGTTTGATTTTGTTATTTGTTCTTTGTTCTTTTTTTCTTGTTTTTCAACTTAGAGAAAGTTTTCTTCGTTTTGTGTCTGGAAGAACCATGTGTGTGAATGGGGAAAGGAGGGGGTGGTGGACACTTCTGGCTACAGTTAAAAAATTCGCCACATTTACATTGATTTTAAATTTCTAACAAAGTCCTGAAAAGATGGTGAGTGTGTGTGTGTGGGGGGGAGGGGGGGTTGAAAGTGATGGACACAAATTGGTGTTAGCAACAGTATCAGTGTAGACCAGGTACGATGAATGAAACTTTTGTTGTTGTTTTTTTTTTTGTTCTTGTTTGTTTTTGTTTTTTTGGGGGGTGGGGGTTCAATCATGTGTACCACATAACGAGGTGAGCAGAAACTGTTTCTCTCCGACACCTGTGACGTGAGAACACCTGTAGACGTAGGCGACTCCACCCACCCGAGAACTTAATGAGGATTTCTCACCTGACCTAGATATAAAGGTCCACAAACCTGATCAAGCCACCATCTCTTGGGAGTCGAGAATTACCGTCAACAACCTCTGGCTACATGTACGTTTTTAATATTAATTAATTTTTTGTGTGTGGGGGCGGGGAGGGATTGTTCTTTTCTTTTTCTTTCTTTTTTGTGTTGAATCTTTTCAGTAAGTAACTCAGACACTGCATTTCCTTGGAATTACAAAGCTGTATCTGAAATTTTTGGCCGTTTTGAGTAACTAAGACCATGATGTCAGAATCCAAGTTTTCTATCTGCTCTGTCAAAGTCGATGGATTATTTGGAGTCGTTATCAAGATATTCAAAGAATTGCATTCGAAAGGCTTTAATCATATTGTGAAACTCAATATTTGTACGTCAAATTTTCAAAACTATGTTCTATACAGAGAGAACTTTGTAGTTCTGTGATAGTGACTTGTCCCATACGCTCTGATTGGTCGAATCTAGCCTGTTTAAGGATGCACACGTACCAAACACAGTTCAACGAATCTGATGCTTTTCTCTAAACCAGTAAAATTGAAATATCAATAGCTTCAATATTATCATCGTTCTTGCTCAGCCTTCGTAACTCGTTTAATACCAAATCATTCGAGGGTGGCCATCTTATTTCTGAGTCATCCTTCCTTCGTCCACCAGAGCCACACTCGTCCAGTCATTGATGCCTTCTGTCTACCATTGTCTTGGTCTGCCTCTTTCCCTCTTTCCGTCTTTAACTGATTGCAACCTGTTTCTTACTGGACTTTTGTGGCGTCAGCTTGATCCACTGATTGGCTTCTTTCCTTTTGTTTTACAAAACCGAGTTTTTCAAACCCTAAAACAGCAGGTGTTGTCATGTGATATTGATATATTACGCCACCACTCAGTGAAATCAGGGGCTCGCCAATTTTTAGGTATTCAGATCTATTGATATCAAGTTTAAGCTTGTTCGTTTGTCTTGCACTCAAAAATATTCAACTATCTTAGTCAGAAATAGAGATTCTTGCGATTGAAGGAGGCAGGGTCGGCTAGTGTCAGAGAAATTATGATTGGCGAGAAAAGGGCCACCAAAGTTTGGTGACTTCCAAAGCTTGAGAGTCCTTGAAAACTGCAAATACTTTTTTGTGTGCCTTTGAAAAACCACATAGAAATGTGTTTTCAAACGAGCATAAAAGGTGTTGAGCCAAATATTTTTTTAAAAAAGTATAAGAATTTACTCAACAGGAGGAGAAATGACAATTTCTCGAATATCATTATTTTGACGAAAGTCTGATTTCATTACAATGTCTCACATATGGAAAACAGTGGAACATGATCCTCTCTCTTTTACTTCTGACTCTCTTCTACATATATTGCTTCTCCTGGCTCCTTCTCACCGCTGTCTTTCAACCACACCTCTGATCTTAGGGTATGTCAGATCGATCACCTAGCCTTCTCGGATTAGGACTTAAAATATAGGAGATCTTGTTTGCTAGTTGCGCACGTTAAAGATCCATTGGGGTTCTTAGAATCGATTAGAGCAGGCTTTGCCCCCCCCCCCCCCACCCACCCAGAAATTTTCAAAATTAATTCCTATCAAAACTGAAAATACTCTAGTCAGTATAATGTAATACTTTCGACGTCGGAATGTGGCTGTCTGAAGGCAAGGGGCTCTACAGAGTGGGAAAAACGGTCACATACGTAAATATCTGTTGCGCTGCCAGTTGAAGAACCAGTAGTCTTCTATCCCTGAGACAGAACCGTGGCGAAGTATTGGGAGAACTTCCGCTGTGTCTGTGTGGGTCCAATGTATCGTTTCTTACTCTCAAATAGAGCGTTGAACGAAGTCATTAAAACAAAATGAACATCCTTCTACGTGTTTATCTTTTCAGGAAAGCAAATAAAAAAAAAAATGAATATCCTTTTATGAGTGTATCGTTTATGAAAGAAAAGAAAAAATGCTATAAAAGACGACATTAAAAATATACGTGTATGAGTTTATAGTTTTAAAAAAATAATAAATATACTTGTGTGAAATAATCATTTCTGAATTATAAAAAAAAAAAGCTGTAAAAGACAAATTAATGAATATGCTTGAGGGAAATGGGTTTTTTTCTAAATTAACAGCTGTAAAAGACAAAATGATTATGCTTGTATAATTATACGATTTTCACCTCGACAGAGGAAAGTAAACAAGCTATAGTTTATTTTTTAATGGTTTATCGTCTTACAAAATGCTGGCTTGTCAACTGGAATGAGGAACCTACGCTGTGAGTGGGGCCGTGGGGGGTGGGGAAGGGGGGGGGGGGATGGAAGGGGGGTTTTGGGGCAGGGGGGAGGGGAGGAGGGAAGGGGGGGGGGGGATGGAAGGGATGGTTTTGCGACAGGGAAGATGGAAGAAGGAAAGGAGGAGGGTGGGGGAGATGGGGGGAGAAAGGGGTAGATTATGGGGGGGGGGAGAGAGATTTCAAGGGGCAGAGGGTGAGGGGAGAAAAGGAATTGAGGTTGGGTTATTATATCTGTAGTTGCTTTGAATGGAAAGCTCATCACCATCTTCATCATCCACACTATCCCTCCAAAGCCCTGCGGCGATAGGCAAGTGGCGGAAGTAACAGTGGCAGGTGAGCCCTGGTAGTTATAGTCGCAAACCTGAACGCAGGCGACCATTGGGCTAGTGGTCCGGTCGTCTGACTCCTGACCGTACCAGCAGGATCTCTCGGCAGCACTCAGTGGCGTCTGGGCAGCCTGTTAAGGACTGCACTGCCCACCCTCAGGAGTGAGGGGTCTAGAAAAGGTGACCCAAACAAATGCCTACCACTTAAAGTCTGGTTAGTTTACCGCAGCAGACAGACTCAACCATTTTGCGGTCGAAAACAACAAAAAAGTTAAAGAAAGATATTCCTTGGATCCTGGAATGTCAGAACTCTCCTCGATAGAGATAAGACCAACAGACCTGAAAAAAGAACCGCCCTTGTGGCGAGAGAACTCCGACGCTACAACACTGACATCGCTGCACTTAGTGAGACGTGTCTTCCAGATGAGGGCTCATTAAAGGAAGGAGGAAGCGGCTACACATATTTTTGGAAAGGAAAACCACAGACAGAGGAACGAATTCACGGAGTTGGCTTTGCCACCAGATCAGTTCTCCTGAAGAGCCTTCCTGCTATACCAGTTGGAATTAACGAGCGCTTAATGAAACTCCGCGTCCAACTCAGCAAGTCTAGACACGCCACAATCATCAGTGCGTACGCCCCCACTCTGACTAACCGGATGACACAAAGGAACAATTTTACCAACAGCTAACCAAGATCATTCAATCCACTCCAAAGAACGACAAGATTGTCCTGCTAGGTGACTTCAATGCCGTGTAGGAAAAGATAACAGCAGCTGGGAGAATGTTCTAGGGCCTCATGGAGTGGGAAGAGTCAACGAAAATGGTCTCCTCCTCCTCAGCATGTGCGCTGAACATTGTCTGTGCATCACAAACACAAATTTCAGAAAAGTCCAAGACTACTTGGATGCACCCCAGGTCGAAACATTGGCACCTGATCGATTACGTCATTGTACGCCAGAGAGACAGAAAGGATGTCCACCTGACCAGAGCCATGAGAGGGGTCAACTGCTGAACAGACCATCGATTAGTGAAAACTGTTATGGACATACACATCCAACCACTTCACCGAAAAAAGCCAAAGAACCCCAGAGTCTCCTACAACACAACACAGCTTGAAAGCGAATTCTACAGAAACAAGTTCGAAGAAGCTCTCGAAAAGAAACTCAACGAAGCTTCCATTCCTATTGGTGACATATCTGAAAAATGGACTTCCTTCAAAACAGATGTCAGTGAAACCGCCACTGCTATATTTGGTCCGAAATCTAAAACACACTAAGATTGGTTAGATGAAAACAATGAGTAAATCCAAAAAATAATCCAAGCCAAAAACAAAGCCTATGCAGAATGGCAAAACGACCCCTCATCCCTCCCCAAAAAGGAAAGATCCAAGTCCCTTTAAGCTAGAGCCCAAAAAAGATCTCCGTGAGATGAAAGATTCATGGTGGAACAAGAAGGCAGGACAGGTCCCACTCTATGCTGATACCCACAACTCCAAGATGTTCTTCAGCTCTCTGAAAATCGTCTACGCCCAATAACCTCAGGATGTTCTCCCTTGTTGTCCTCGGGTGGCAAAACCCTGATCAAGAACCAAGAAGGGCTCCTCAAGCGCTGGACCGAGCATTTCAGCTCCCTTTTGAACAGACCTTCCACTGTTGACCAAGATGCTTTTAACTTTTTAAAAAACAGCACCACTCCTGGAGGACCTAGACGCTCCTCCTACCATGGATGAAATCAAAAAGGCAATAAGCAAGACCAACTCTGGCTGAGCTTCCGGAAAAGCCAGCATTCCGACTGATATCTTCAAGGCAGCAGGCCCTTCAGCCCTGGAAACCTTCCATGACATCTTGCTACAGATCTGGGAAGAAGAGCAAATGCCTGCTGATTTCAAAGACGCGCTCATAGTTACGCTGTATAAAAACAAAGGCAGTAAAGCGGACTGTGGTAACAACAGGGGCATCTCCCTTTTCTCCATAGCAAGGAAAATATTTGCAAGGGTTATCCTAAACAGACTAATAACCATCTCAGAAAAGATCCTACCAGAGGCTCGGTGTGGCTTTAGGCCAGGGAGAAGCACTGTGAACATTATCTTGGTCGTGAGACAAATTCAAGAAAAGTGCACAAAACAGAATATGCCTCTTTACTCAGTCTTTTTTTACCTTACCAAGGCTTTCGACACGGTCAACAGATAAGCCCTGCGGACTGTCCTAGAACGGATTGGCTGCCCTCCCAAGTATCTAAAGATCATCCAGCTCTTCCACACAGGCATGAGTGGGCAAGTTTTTGCAAGTGGCAACATGACTGACGAATTCGGAATTACTAATGGCGTCAAACAAGACTGTGTCCTGGCACCAGTCCTCTTCAATATCTTTTTCACCGCCATGCTTTCCAACGCCTGCAAGGATCTTGACAAGGGAATATACCTAAATTGTCGACTGGATGGCTCTCTTTTTGATCTACGTCGCCTGCAAGCCAAGACAAAAATCAGCACAAAGCTCCTTCAGGAGGCGCTCTTCGCCGATGACTGCTCCTCAAATGCTCACTCCGAAGAGGACCTACAAACAATTCTCAATCGCTTTGCAGAAGCCTCAAAGCTCTTTGGGCTTACAATAAGCATCGGGAAAACTGAAGTTCTTCATCATCCTGCCCCTCAAACTAACCCATAGTCTCCAAACATTGCTATCAATAGCAACAGCCTGAAGAACACCAAGAACTTTAAATATCTTGGAAGTATCATCTCTGCAGACGGCTCCATCGATCAGGAAATTGATTCAAGAATCAGCAAAGCCAGCCAAGCTCTCGGTAGACTGAAAAACAAGGTACCAAAACAGCACAATGTCCGGCTGTCAACAAAAATCAAAGTGTACAAAGCTGTTGTGCTCTCCTCCCTCCTCTACGGTTCGGAGACCTGGACACTCTACAGGAAGCACATCAACAAATTAGAGCAGTTCCATCAAAGGGCTGTCCGCAGCATACTCGGCATCCGGTACAAGACCACATCACCAACATTTAGGTCCTCAATCGATCAAGCTCACACAGCATAGAAAGCATGCTCGTCAAAGCCCAATTGAGATGGGTCGGTCATGTCATCCGCATGGAAGACCGCTGAATGCCCAAACAGCTGCTGTACAGCGCACTCGCAAGTGGCAAAACAAATATAGGGATGCCAAAAAAGCGGTTCAAAGACACGATAAAGGAAAACCTCCAGTTTGCCCAGGTAACCCCCAAAGAACTCGAAAGAACTGACACCGAACGAACACCTGGCGCAGGGCTGTCTGTCTTGCCAGCAGAAACAGCGATACAAACTGCAGGGAGAAGCTGACTATGAGAAGAGACAGGAGACATAAGCCAACCACCACAACCACGACATTCCAGTGTCCTCACAACAACAGACATTGTACATCCAGGATCGGATTGCACAGCCACATGCGCGTCCACAGATGAGCTGCAGGATTCATCGTCAACTTCGGCAACGAAAGACTACCTACAACATTTGTCTTCCTTTGA
>NW_004797664.1:298246-310746 GCF_000002075.1 Aplysia californica
TAGATGTGGTAATAGGCCTGGATTAACTAGAATCTAGATGTTTTGAACTATGAACAGTGTTGAGTTGGAACTGTGACTTGTTTGTTTGTTTGGGTCTGGAGATTCTAGACTTCTAGACTTAGAGTCTTTTATTTGGGTAGATCTATTCTGGATTTCTAGTTCCACAACAAGTGAACAGAAAGGGCACAACATAACAGGGAAAACTAGCAGAAGCAATACACAGCCAACGTACCCCTTCCATCAAAATTAAACGTAACAGATGGCACAAACCTAGCACAAGGGTGGAAAAAGTTTAAGAGAAACTTCGAAAATTATGCGATCGCCACCAGATTAAACAAAGAATAAGAAGATTTCCAATGTGCAGTGTTTCTAGTGACGATTGGGGAAGATGCTGTAGACATTTTCGAAGGTTTCCACTTCGAGGACGAGGCAGATAAGAAAAATCTCCAAAGCGTCATACAAGCTTTTGACGACTTTTGCATAGGAAAGACACATGAAGCCTACGAGTCTTACAAGTTTCACATGAGGAAACAAAAACAAGACGAAACAATAGAGGCCTACATTGCACAACTTCGTCAGCTAGCCAAGTCCTGCAACTTCGGAGACACACAGTTGCAAGACCGGTTAATAAGAGATCAGGTGGTGATAGGAGTGAGAGAAGAAAGCTTAAAAGAAAAGTTTTTGGAAGACAAAAATCTCACCCTAACAAGGTGTCTAGATATAGGACGAGCATATGAGTCATCTAGGACACAATCGCATACAATGAGCCAAAGTACTGGAAACGAAGTTTCAGAAGTAAACAGGTTACAGAAAGGAAAGTTTTACAGGCAAGGTCAAAGTCAAAGTCAAGGTCAGGGCCCCAAGCAACAATTCTACAGAAAAGAAAACATAGGTAAAAAATGTCACAGATGTGGAAGAAGTCCACATGATAAACAAGAATGTCCTGCCAAAGATGCGGAATGCTACACATGCAAAAGGAGAGGACACTTCTCCACAGCTTGTAGAAACAAAGACAAGAAGTCGGTAAGACAAGTTGAAGAAATTTCCCTGGGAACACTACAGCTGGAAAACGAATATGGTGTCAGGGCCGTGCAGAGCAACGATGACTTGTGGCACGCAGAAATAACTACAATAGGAAAGCTAGTTATGTATAAAGTGGATACTGGTGCAGACGTCACGGTGATACCGGACAGATATTTCAAGAAAAACTCACCTCTAATAAAGAAAGCAGAGAAGAAGTTATTTGGAGCAGAACACCAGGAACTACAGATAAAAGGAGTAGTCAGGGCTACATTGGCTATCAGGAATACATCTTCAGAACAGAATTTGTATGTCGTCACAAACCTGAATGAGCCTCTGTTAGGTAGACCAGCTATAGAAGCTTTGAAACTCTTGGAGAGAGTGAACGATGTGAAGAAACAAGGTATACCTTTGGAATATCCAGAGTTATTTACGGGGTTAGGAAAGATAAACAAGCCCTACAAGATCACACTGGATCAAGAAGCAAAACCGTTTTCTGTTGCGGTTCCTCGTCGACTACCCCTGCCACTGAAAGAAAAGGTGAAAGAAGAGCTTGAGAAGATGGTGGAGCAAGAAGTTATTGAGCCAGTCTCTGAGCCAACAGACTGGTGTGCCCCCATTGTTGCCATTCCCAAGCCAAACGGAAAAATCAGGTTATGTGTAGACTTCACCAAGTTGAATGAAAGTGTGCAAAGAGAAAATTTTCCCCTACCTACAACAGATCAGCTGCTAGCTCAACTCTCGGGATGTGAATATTTCAGTAAGCTAGACTGCAATAGCGGATTTTTTCAAACACCACTAGAGAAAGAGTCACAAAAGTTAACAACTTTTATAACGCCATATGGGAGGTACTGCTTCAAGAGGTTGCCTCTCGGAATCAGCTCAGGACCGGAGGTCTTTCAAAGGGAAATGACCCAAATCTTGTCGGGCATTCCTGGAGTGGTGGACGACATTGACGATGTCTTGATCGGAGGAAAGGATAAGGAAGAACACGACAGCAGACTTCATATGGTACTTCAAAGAATGAAGCAAGCAGGAGTCACTAGAGTCAGACACAACCCTTCATGATACTTCCACTACGTCTGACTACATAACGAGGTCGGGACGCCATGTCAGGCCTCCGCAGAGACTCGACTTGTAGACAAAGTTTCTGCTGTGTACAGTGTATATAAGTTTCCAGAGTTATAGTTTCAGTTTCTGGTTGATGCGTTTGACATTTTGAATTGTTCTTGAAATTGCTTGTGAGGGGGATGTGATGTCAAGGGACATGACTTTTATCTTTACTGTGGGGACAAGATCATTAGGGGAGTGGCATGCCCTTGGATGACGTCAAGAGTCCGGCGCGAAATAGACAGACATCGTCTGAGAGACTCACTGAGGTATTCAATCGAACTCAGGACCACGACGAGGCAACACTTATCTTGGACGGGGGCCCCCTGACAGACCCGACTCATCGGACCGCCAGGTAACTTTACAGAAACAATGGGGTTCACTGCAGAGCATAAATAAAAACTTGACGCCATGATTATTTGCCAACCGGAAGTCTGTTGTTGTTGTTGTTGTTGCTGCTGCTGCTGCTGTTGCTGTTGTTGTTGTTGTTGTTGTTGTTGTTGTTGTTGTTGTTGTTGTTGTTGTTGTTGTTGTTGTTGTTGCTGCTGCTGTTGTTGAAGAAGGTGAGGTTAGATGAGTGTTTGGACGTGTGAATGTGAAAAATCTGTGTGGTCCAGACGGTGTGAAAACCCACAATTTGTAAAATGTGTCCAGCACAACTTAGTTTTATTTACAACTATACTATCACACTTCTTCGAGTGTGTGAGGTATTTTTGTAGCATCTGTGCCACCAGGGTTCTCATCTATTTTCCACGACCATCTAAATAAATAATAAAACATAAATTGCACTTGTATCACATTTGGTTCGCAACTACTTGGCAGCTAACCTCCATATCTGGAGGCCTTTCCCCTGTCTACCACCTGGGGACGTGCTGGGTTGGGTATGAAGACCCAATACTACATCTAAGTACTTCCCTGTTGCTTTACCTAAAACACTAGGTGCCGCTAAGTGTGATATGCATAGAGAAATTAGGCTTATGAGTCATTTCATTAAAAATTAGTGGTGCGAGTACTAATGAGAAGATTGAGAAAAGTGTTTACTTGTTTACTTGTTTACTTGTGTGAAGGACCGACATCACTGCACATGGGGCTTCCCCATAAGCGCCCCGTCCCCTGAAGAAGCACATCTCAAAGTGTGTAGATGCTAACGGTTCCTAACAATGGTTGATTCCAATGGTGTAAGACCAGAGATATCTAAAACACAATTTAGCTTTGTTCCTGACAAGGGTACTAGAAATGCTATATTCACCTTAACAATGTTAAAGACTAAATGTATTGAACTACAGAAAGATCTGTATTTATGCTTCATATATTATTCAAAGCGTTCCATAACGTTAGACATGATGAGCTATTTAAAATACTGAAAAAGCTAGACATGAATGGAAAAAATCTAAGAATTATCTGGAGTTTGGGTGGCTCTAGTGGCTAAGTACGAGTAAGTAGTGAGTTTAGACTCAAGTAATGTCAAGCTAGTGTTGGTGACATGGGGATCAGATAGGAGGTCACTGGGGTGTGCCCTTTAGCAAGACACGATAACCCTAGCTCAAAATACAGGGCGCTGCACAGTGGCAACCGACAATGTCATGATTATAAACTGTTCTGTATTTGTGTAATATTGTGTAATGTATGTATTTGTGAATGTATTTAAGTATGTACGCATTTATAATTATTTATTTATGTATGTACGTTCATAGAACGTCTGCCATTGTAAACTAAAGTGCCCTTTTTTCGACAAATAAAAGTGTTATTTTTTTTTTTTTTAATTTATTTGTACTGGGACCAAAACGCTTCTGTACGAATAAATGGAGAATACAGTGAAAAAGATTAGAAGAGGGGTGAGGCAAAGATGTGTTATATCATCAGACTTTTAAAAAATATTATGTACAGTGAAACAATGCTTATAAACATAGAAGAATGTCCAGGTCTCAAAGTGAATGGAGAAAATATTAATAACATCAGATATACCGAAAACAGTTTTAATAGCAGACTCAGAAAGGGACATTCAATTGCTTCTAGATACTGTTGTAACAGAAAGTGATCGTAAAGGATTATTGTTGCATGTAAAGCAGAATACATGATACTATTTTTAAAAAGCAGCAAATCCTATTTGTAATCTCATTAGCAAAAGTGAAGAGATCAAACAAGTCCAACAGTTTAAATATCTAGGATATATAATATCATCTGATGCCAAATGTTCCACAGAAATAAAATGGAGAAATGCAATTGCTAAGGCTCGTTTCAATTTTTTTTTAAAAAGAAGCCCAATCCTGAAAAATAGAAATATCTCATTCTCAATTACTACCAAAACGAAAGTTCTGAAATGCTAAGTATATTCAACCCTTCTATACGGCGGTGAATGCTGGACAATCACTAAAGACAGTGAAAATAAAAATAGAAGCAATAGAAATGGGGTTTCATAGGAGACTGCTATGAATATCGTGAAAGGAAAAGAAATCAAATGAGGTTGTGCTTGTAAAAATAATAAGGAAATGACAATGCAGTTTTAGGGATAAATGATTACACAGAAAGGTCTTGAACATCTAGCTCTCACTGGCAAAATTGAAGGCAAACGAGGCAGGGGTAGGCCCAGAGCAACCTTCTTAGGGATCCTAAACAAATGGGTAACGGGGAAAGATCAAGGAAACGTGGCTTTTTTTAAGAGCATCCGAGCAAAGGAATGAATGGAGAACCATGATCGCCGATGTCTGTTGCAGATTTGGTACTCGATGAATTAATCTTGACTGATAGGAATGTCCACTTCTGAATGAGAATACCTCTGTAAAGAACTAAAGTTCGAACAGACAGTGTAATGAAATTCACTCTATCAATAGAACCTGAGGGATCTGGTCCAAAGTGTTCTTCCACAGGTGAATTACTTTGTTTTTCCGAGTCCCACGAGGCGATTTGTACTTTGTCTTTCTTAGTCGTCATATAATTCTATGTTGAGCTTTTAAAAATTCCCAATAGATTGTTTGATTGTCTGTTTGTTTGTTGTTGTTTTTTTGTTTTCTTGTTTGCCTCTGTGTGTGTGTGTGTGTGTGTGTGTGTGTGTGTGTGTGTGTGTGTGTGTGTGTGTGTGTGTGTGTGGAGAGAGAGAAAGATAGACAGGCAAATACACAGGCAGACACTCTAATGGAATTTTTTTAGGTTGTCGTGTATTGCTTGCGAACATGCCAATTATTACCATATGGGGCTCTCATGGACTTAGGGGTTAAAGTGTTCGCCTCTCATTCCATAGGTCCTGTGTTCGAATCCGGATGGCGACGGAATTTTTTCTTCTCTCTACTCTTAAATGTATTGTCTCCTTTCACCTCCTTTCCTGCTCTCTAGCAATGTTCTGTTGTCTGCTTTCATCTCCACTTTCTGCCCTACCCCCTCACCTCCTTTGCCCCCTCCTCTGGGCTCCCGACTGTTTCTGTAACCGTTATACTGCTACTCCTTGGCTCCTTTTTACTGCTGTCTTTCAATCACACCCAGTGGCGGTGGGTAGTGAAGGGCTTATGGGCTTGAGCCCCTCACCCCTACCCCGTCCCCACCCCAACTCTATCCCTTAGTTCATGACAGTTTCTTAAATAACGAAATGAACAGTTGAAACCGTTGTGATCGCACAAGGATCGCACACAGTGAACACACAGTTATCAGCTTGCGGCTTGCCCGTTTATCTAATCATTGTTGTCACCGCGTACAACTATAGTAACCTAACAGCCAATCAAATATTCGTTAGGGCTCAGAAAGAATAAGCCGGTTCCCACGCCCGTCTTTAATGAAACTCTCCTTGTAAAAAGGTAGAAGACTTTTTAAAAATAACACTGCACAGCGGGCTCACGCTCTCCCAGCCCTGACAATGGGGTGAAAGTTTACGACACACTTTCCCCCAGTGACACATATATCTATGCGCCCATTGGGCCTTTGTTAGGCGCGTTCTATTTTCCGCAACAACACGATCCAATCCACCTCATAGACGGTATGTGTTTGAAGTGCTGTGTGTTTGTGCCGCTGAGATTTAACAGCTATTAATTACATCAAACCACTTTTGAGGCAACTTTTTCTTCAGATAAAAACTAATTAGAGAAATTTGGAGATGAAACGTCTTCGTCCCCACCATCCAGAAGAGCTTAAATTTAACTAAGAACAAAGAGTTGGAAGATAAAGGTGACTCTTCTCGTTTGAATGATTCTCAAAATGCCGTGGCTTGCCGTGCGTGAGTATGGAAAAATCATCACTGTTTTGTTCTTATTGCTTGCTTTTTGGTGGTAAAGAAGTGGGAGAAACCTAAGCCCCATCCAAATCTTGGTCCACCCACCGCCACTGATCACACCCCTGATCTTCTGGTAAGAAAGATCTATAGATCTACCTAGCTTTCTCGGACAGGGGCGAAACATCTCGGAGGTCCCGTGTGCAAGTTGTGTACGGTAAAGATCCCTTGGTTGTCCCAAATCGATAAGAGTAGGCATCGGCCACCACCTGGGGAAAATTCAAAATTTCCTACCAACTGAAAGTATTTAATGTGTTCCGCGCGCTTATATGACCTTATGCAGTTGCGAGCGCCATAAAACACCTAAAAGATACATATAATATACTATATATAATATTACTATTATAGCACTCTTATCACATTGAAGAAATAAAATGTTGTATGGGAGGACGGATGGAGATTTTTCTTCTGGTTTTATATTCTTCAAGATTTTCTCAAAAGGAATTCAATTTTTTAATTTAAAAATAATAATTTTTTATGTTTTTTTTTGGGGGGGGGTATTTGTTGTTTTGTTTTGTTTTGTTTTGTTACGATCCACCTTTTTATATAACATGACAGTGATTATTGATTTTTTTATTCGTACCAGACAGTCGTTGATACGAAAATATAAGCGAGTAGTTACAAGGATATCAACGAAGATGGAACACTGGGATAGCACAAACAACAATGATTGGATCAATGCGTTGGTACGTGAATTATGTTATTTAATTATGTTTAAGCAAGAGTTTTACGGCATTTGCAAAACAATAACGTCATATAAGTGCCGAAGATTGGAGGTGCTACAAGAGAGTAACAAACACAAGAAGGAAAGAGGGGAGATAGAGACAACAGATCTTTTACTTTTATAGGATAGAAGGAGCAAACCACACCACAAAACCAGCCAAACACCCACGTTTTATTCGCTAACATTTATCACCTATTCTAGGCCTCCGAAGTTTACGTTTACGGGGGGGGGGGGGGGGAGTACACACCTCTTCCACGCCCCTGACATAGAGAGAGACAAGATTTTGAAACTATTTTTGTGTCATCCACTCTTAAATTTCTTCCTGAAAATTCTGGAGTTTTTCTTAAATTGATGGCACACGTGAAGGGGTTGCAGCTGAACGTCTGTTGGCATGGAGGTTTTTGATTTAGAGCTCGTAGAAGAAATATGATTCACTCAAGATTTAGATCTCGTAGAATTAATATGATTGACTTAAGATTTATGATTGACTCAAGATTTAGATCTCGTAGAAGTAATATGATTGACTTAAGATTTATGATTCACTTAAGATTTAGAGCTTGTAGAAGTAGTGATAGACTCAAGAATTAGATCTCGTAGAAGTACATGTACTATGATTCACTCGAGAATCATAATTCTGGAAGCAAATGTAGAAAGGAGGCGGGGGGAGGGGGAGTTGAGGGAGGGGGGGGGGGCTCTCATGGTCTAGAGGTTACGGCGTTCGCCTCTCATTTAACAGGTCCCGGGTTCGAAACCTGACAGCGATGGTTGATTTTCTTATCTAAATTGTTCTCCTTTCACCTCCTTTCATTCTGTCTAAGCATGTTCTTTCGTCTGTTTTCTTCTCTAATTTCTTCCCCTCCTCCCCTTTCTTTTGCGCCCTTCTTCGGGCTCTTGACTCTTTCTGCAGCCTTTCTACTGCTACTCCTTGTCTTTCAGCCACACGCCAGATCTTATGGTAGGTAAGATCTAACACCTAGCCTTCTAGGATAAGGGCGAAAAATATCGGAGTGTCCCGTTTGCAAGGTGCATGTTAAAGATCCCTTGATGGTCCGAAATTATTGATGAGAGTAATCTTCGGCTGCCACCAGGGTAAAATTCAAAATTCCTACCAAACTAAGCCTTATACATTTGCCAGCGCTGTAAACACTTACCACAACAAACAAACAAAATGTAGAAGGCACAAGAGAAATGAGGACACCGAACAGAAGATGAGAAGAGAACATGGAAACTAGGCACAGAAACAAAACAACTGAGTCAGGCAAAACGCCAAAACATAGACTGTTTTATTGCCGGAAGGCCCGATCGTAGTAACATCCAACCAGTGGAACAATTTACCCGAGGAAGAAGGAGCAATAAAAGTGTGTCTTATGTCTCATGCTATTGAATTATGATAGTAGCAAAGTTCCAGGCGAATGTCATTGGTTTGTGAATCTGGTACGACGTTTTCGGTCCTGTCACCGTTCCTGCTGTTCTCCGTGTCAAAGAGCAGGAACTCCTGGGTAACATCCATGCCATGCACCTTCTGACAGCGGCCGCCGCGACGGTACAAGTAGAAGGGTTGGTATGGGGGTAGGTAGATCTCGTCATCGGGACTACCGTCGTCTCGACAACAGTAGTGAAGATTTGGGTTAGCACCGTGATCGCCGTCAGGAAGATTACCGGAGCTTCTGAACTTCGCCTCTGTGTCTTCGGTATCCCAATAAATCCTGCCTTCCTGAAACCCCGCGGGGCATCCCCCCTTCTTGTTGATGCAGTAGGATCCTTTCGGCCAGTTGGAACCGAACGAGAGAATGGAGGTCTTCACACAGAAATGTTGAGTCACGAAATGATCCCCGTCTTCTCGCGAGAGAACCGGACCGCGCAAGTGGCTGAGCTCCGAGACTTGATCATGGTTTCTGTCCTCGGACTCTGTGTGAGTTTTGGTGAAGCCTTTCTCCCACGTGCTCGCATCGTCCTTGGGGCAGCCGCTAGCGGGCCCCAGCAAGGCGTAACTTCCAGACGGCCAGTGGAGGAGAAAGCCAGTTTCCAGAAAGCCAGTTCCCAGAAAGCCAGTTTCCAGAATTCTTCGATACTTTGACTCTATCATGGCTAGAGTCTCCCTGTGCTCCGCCAACGTTTGCCTAACGGTCTCAGTGAGGGTCTCCAATTGTTCTTTCAAGGCCTTGTTTTCTTCCAGAGCATCAGAGAGGATGTCCGCCTTCCCGACCTCCAGCATTCTGGAGAAGTCTTCTCCCATCAGCTCATTCCCGACCTCCAGAGTCGTGGATCTGATCAGTTCTGCAGACTGGAGATAGAGAAATACAAGAGAGCTCTGTATTGCGCGGACAGATTTGTTGCTTCTGTTTGTTGTTTTTGTTTTTGTTTTTGTTTTTGCTTTAGCTTTTTTTTAGGGGGGGGGGGGAGGGTTGTTGTTGTTTTTCTGTTTTGGTTTGGTTTTGTTTTTCGTATTTTGTTTTTGTTTCTATTTCTGATTTGGTTCTTGTTTTATGGGGGGGGGGGGGGTTATTTCTTTTCTGGAATTGGTTCCTGGTTTTGGGGTCATATTTTCTTTGTTTGACAAATAAAATTCAGTATATATATATATATATATATATATATATATACATACATATATTCCCCCCCCCCCCCTGCTCTGTTCTATCATCTGGTGTTTTTGTGTTTAATAAACACAACAAAATGTGCAGCATTTTGATACATACATACATAAATACATAAATTCGTGAATAAGTAAATACGTAAATAAATAAATCAATCAATCAATCAATCAATCAATCAATCAATCAATCAATCAATCAATCAATCAATCAATCAACCAATCAATAAATAAATCAATCAATCAATCAATATGTCACTTCACTCTTACACAGTTAATTGTTTAGATCATGTTAGTCCTACATTCTTCTGCAGCTCTGTCGAGTCACGAGGTGGGCACCCTTCGTCCCGCTCCCTAGTGGAGTCATCTTTACAGTGTCACCGAAGGTACCGAAAGTTTGCACGAAGTCTCTTACTATTTTGGAGACATTTTCAGTATTAAGTACCTAAACTTCTGGGTCAAGACGAGTAGGTAGAGGGGAATTGATAGAGACACAAATTTTGCCTCCCAAAGCCCCACCCCAGGTCCACGTCACGGGAGGTGGAAACTGGACAAAGTATTGGATTGCTGGGTTCAACGAAGTACGGTGTGGCTTTATGCCACTGAGGCTTCACGCTAGCCATGAAGGAGAACCCGGGTCACGCTAGCCATGAAGGAGAACCCGGGTCACCCCGAAAGGTTGCAGGCTAACGAGGCTCTAGTGAAACTGTGACAGGCCTAGCAAGTCTGCAGCGGATTATTTATTTCTAAAAAAAAACAATGAAAGAAAGAAACGGACTGACACAGACGGCCGATAGAACAAAAACAACTGATGCAAGATCAATCCCAAACATCACCTTAGATACAGATCACCGACCAGTGATGATGACGAGTAAAGAGAAAAAAACCCAGGCGAAAATAGAAGAAGAAACATTAAGAGAAAAGTAATTTACGAAAACTCAATGAAGAGGGCAATGTGGTGAAAGTTGAGGACGAGATCACAAAGAGACTAGAACACCAAGACACCAGTTCGATGAATGTTGAAGAAACATGGACTCTCTTTAAAAACTTGTTAACAGAAACGCTGATTAAATTATGTGGAAAGAAGAGAATTGGGAGAGGATACATTTAAGAAACCCCATGGTGGAATAACGATGTTAAAAAGGCCATTTAAAGAAACGAAGAAACTTTTTCAGAAATGAATAGATTCCAAGGACGAAAATGACTACATGCAATACAGACTAGCAAGAAGGAACTGCAAAAGAGTTGTTACAGCATCAAAAAATGAATCTTGGACAAAATATGGAGAACACCTAAGCGCAATGTGCCATAAATCACCACGTGAATTTTACAGAAGTGTAAAATCAACGAGGCTCAGAGAACAACCGCACGACCCAACAGCTATAATTAATGACAAAACAGGAACTCCCATTATCGACAGCTCCAAAATTAAATCTAGATGGAGGGAATATTTCTCAGAACTCTTGAACACCACTCAAAAGCAAACAAACAAAGAATTCCAACCAAGTCACCCAGTGGGAAAAGAACCAACCATCCTACCACCAGAGGTCAGACAAGCAGTTAAAACCAGCCCAACAAACAGAAGCACAGGAATAGATGAGCTCACCACGGAGACCATCTTAGCATGTGGTGAAACTGGAATAACTTGGCTCACAAAAATCTTCCAGAAAGCATGGACAGAAAGGAAAGTTCCCGGCGACTGGCAAAAAGCGGTCATAGTATCAATCTGGAAGAAGAAAGGCAGTAAAAGAGACTGTGGAATGTATAGAGGCATTTCACTGCTAAGCCATGTGGGCAAGATGTTGGCCAAAATATTGGAATGGCGAACTAGAGGCAAAGTTAAACAATTTCTGAGTGAGGCACAAATGGGATTTAGAATGTGAAGAGGATGCACCGACGCAAAAAGTTTGCCCTACGACAAATGTGCGAAAAGGTAATAGAACACAACAGGGAACTAAATATAGTATTTGTCGACCAGGAGAAAGCGTTCGACAAAGTGAACAAAAACAAGCTGTGGAAAGAACTCGAAAACTACACTGTAAGAGGCCAACTTCTAGATAAAATCCGTGCATTTAACGAGAACACCATAAGTACAGGAAGAACGTCAGTGGGACTCAAAGAATGGTTTGAAATAACAACCGGAGTAAGACAAGGTTGTGTCCTATCACCACTACTATTTATCATATATATGGATAGAATTACAGAAGATGCCAACACAGAACCAGACGCCCTAAATGAAATACTCTTCGCTGATGGCCAACGCCTGGCACACAAAGATGAACGAAGTCTCCAACACCACACCACCAGATTAAACGAAGAATGTAACAACTACGACATGAAGATCAACGTCAATAAAACAGAGACAATGAAAGTAAGTAGAAAGCCAGAACCACTCAGGATACACATCAACAACAACAGTCTCAGACAGTCCAAGAATTTAAGTACCTCGGAAGCATATTCATCAAGGATGGGCGACTGAACAGAAAAATTGAAACACGAGTACAAAAGGCCAATAAGTTAGTTACCAACTTACTCCGCAACTGAAATATCCTAACATCCCCATGACAACAAAACTCAAAATGATCAGCACCATATTCACCCCAACACTCACCTAGCAATGCCAAACATGGACCACGAACAAGACATTAGAGCAAAGAATTACAACATGTGAAATGCGATGCCTTAGAAAAGCAGTAAACAAGACCAGGCGAGACAAAATTAGAAACTCAGTAATCCAAGAAATGGTGGGCACAAATGATGTCATGCATCACATCCAACACCATAGAATCAAATGGTTC
>NW_004797664.1:315416-318229 GCF_000002075.1 Aplysia californica
GTTGGCTCAACGCCTTTTACGTCCATTTAAAAACAAATTTCTTAGTGGATTTTTACTGAAAAACGTTGATTAAAGGAACAAACAGAAATCAATGTAAATTTTCAGTTATCAAGGATTCTCAATCTTTGGAAGTCTTCAAACTTTGGAGTCTATTTCCTCACTAATTGTATCTCTGAAACCAGGTGGACTCTACCTCTTTCAATTGCAAATATCTCGACTTCTATTCAAGATAAATTGGTATTTTTTTTATCAAATTCAAAGCAAATGAACAAGCTTTAAGATTATATAATCCTCCTACATGCCCGAACGTTGACGAGCGTCTTATTCCACTGCGTCTTGATATAAAAGTGTCTGGACATAGTGGAATCAGGGGCTCGTCTATGTTTCGGCATTTTGAGGACAGATACGTTTCCCTTCAAAGAAAGAGTTGTGGGAAATATCTGACGAAAAATTAAGTATGATGAAATATACCCCAAAAAAAACCCCAGATTTCCCCTATATGCTTAAATGTTTGGCTTTTAAAAAATACAACGCTAAAGTTACCAAAATACACTGGGACACCGTGCACAGCATGTCGGAAACTCGTCTAAAGACCATTTCATGGTTGATACTACATAACATCTTCCCCACTAAATATATTATTGCATAAAAAAGTAAATTAAAGAATTTACAAATTGTGAGTATTGCAGGGTGCCTGACTTCATTGGACACTTTTTTTTAAACTGTGTGAAAGTAAAACCCTTTGGAAGGCAATAGAAGGGGAACAACAAGCCACTCTAGATATTAGTATAAAAGTAAGTGAACAGATAGTAATGCTAGGAGACACCGGGTTGATCTACACCAACAAACGTCATCTTGAGCGCATAAACCTGGCCATAGCGATAGGGAAGTCGACTGTGTCCTAATTTAGATTTGGCACAACAAGGAATATAATAGAGCTCTACAAATCTGAGTGCAACCTCCGGAGACTATGGGCAGACCCCTCTCGATAGTAATAAGTGCCCAAACTTTTAATACCTTTGTCTTCTTTTCCATAAAGGCTATGGGGAGACTTTTTTTTCAAATTATTTTTTTTTTAGATTTGATTCCCTTGAGCTTACTTTTGAACTTGGAATGTTTGTATTTCAGAGCGATTGGCTATTTTCTAAATTATTTTTTTTGGGGGGGGGGGGAGGGGTGGTGAGAATAAGGGGAGTTTTTGTTTTGACTTTCAGAACATGATTTTAAAAAATCCTGTCACATCATGCCGGTATGTGTGAAGAACGACGAGAGTAGTGTAAGTGTTTTATTATAAATTATTTTTTCATTTATCCCACAGAGGTGTAGATAAGGTGCTATATATTTCGGCATACAAAAGATCACGGGACTCATTAGATATAACCCCTCCCACTGCACCCTTTCAGTATTAACGCAGGTCCTCAGAACTATCCTCAACTATCTGTCGCTCACCCTCATTCCAACAAGTATGCAGATTTGTCAATAAATGGGGAAATGTTACACACCCGTGTTATAGCTAGTTTTGGAGTAACCAACTGATCAGATGGTATTTAATTCATTTGTTATTATTATTATTATTTGTCTTGTTTTGTTTGCGGCGTTAAAGAATATTTTATTAAAATTTTTCATTATAATTACTATTATTATTTTTTTTTTTTATGTGTGCTTAACAGGTAGCTTGCAGGGTTCAACTGGGGAGGGTTGAACTGTTAGGAAGTATAGAGGGGCTTCCCCCGGGTAAAGTGGATTCATTGTAGTGTGGCATTGTGATGACTCCACTCGCCCCGGGACGGTGAGTCGTCCAACTGGTCAACCCACCAGGCATGCTACTTATTATTGTTGAGAACAATACGTGAAATAAAAGTATACTAAACAGGATATGTCCGACTAACATCAACGCAAGAGCGCACATATTGAGAAAAGACAAGACATACAGAAGCAAACACAAAAACACTACCCCCATACAAGTAAAACGTGTATCTCTATCTGTTCCCTCCTACCAACTCGTCTTGGCCCAGTAGTTTAGGTACTGATACGGAAAATGTCACCACCATAGTATAAGACTTCGGGCAAACTTTCGGAACCTTCGGTGATACTGTAAAGATGACTCCACTTGGGAGCGGGACAGAAGATGCCCACCTACTGACTCATAAAAGCTGAGGAATGTAGGACTAACATGATCTAGACAATTAACTACTAACCACTTGAGGTAGCCATCTCCAGTTGGGGCTATGGCAACACTTAGATGTGAAGAAACATAATATTTACTTATTTATTAATGTATTCATCAATATGTGTTTTTTATGGTAGAGGGTTTTACGGCGCTCGCAACTACATAAGGTCTTATGAGCATTAATGTAAAGCATTTTTCTGTGTATTTACTCTAAGACTAACAACTGATTTCAAAACCCAAAATGCAGCACAGTTTGTTCTTATTACTAAACACAAAAGCGGCTGATGATAAAATTGGGCAGGGTTAAAAAAAAAAAGAAAGAAAACCAAACACACACACACAAAAAAACGAGTCATTGATCACCAAAGTTTGTGGCGTCGGTGGCCTAGTGGTTAGGCCCTCGGACTCGCAACTGTAAGATCGTAGGTCGAATCCCGTCAGCGGCCCGACGTTGTGTCCTTGGGAAAGGCACTTTGCACAAATTTTCCTCACTTTACCCAGGTGGAAATGGGTACCCGGCTATAGACAGTGAACGATCTTGTCAGTCTGATAGTGTTTGAGCGCGTGAAATCCGCAGCTTGCACTGTATGCTTCCGCGGAAGCCAAGAATGTTTCTGAGTGTTCTCAGAGGGTCTGCTGGGAT
>NW_004797664.1:318329-320929 GCF_000002075.1 Aplysia californica
AAACATAATATTTACTATTTATTAATGTATTCATCAATAATGTGTTTTTTATGGTAGAGGGTTTTTACGGCGGCTCGCAACTACATAAGGTCTTATGAGCATTAATGTAAAGCATTTTCTGTGTATTTACTCTAAGACTAACAACTGATTTCAAAACCCAAAATGCAGCACAGTTTGTTCTTATTACTAAACACAAAAGCGGCTGATGATAAAATTGGGCAGGGCAAGAAAAAGGAAGAAAGAAACCCAAACACACACACACAAAAAAACGAGTCATTGATCACCAAAGTTTGTGGCGTCGGTGGCCTAGTGGTTAGGCTCTCGGACTCGCAACCGTAAGGTCGTGGTTCGAATCCCGTCAGGGGCCCGACGTTGTGTCCTTGGGAAAGGCACTTTGCACAAATTTTCCTCACTTTACCCAGGTGGAAATGGGTACCCGGCTATAGACAGTGAACGATCTTGTCAGTCTGATAGTGTTTGAGCGCGTGAAATCCGCAGCTTGCACTGTATGCTTCCGCGGAAGCCAAGAATGTTTCTGAGTGTTCTCAGAGGGTCTGCTGGGATAATAATAGTTGTAAAGCGCATAGAGAATGCTCTTGAGCATGGATATACGCTATATAAATGCAATTATTATTATTATTGCTATTATTGTTGTTATTATTATTATTATTATTATTATTATTATTATTATTATTATTATTATTATTATTATTATTATTATTATAGTTATTATTATTATTATTATAACTAGTAATAAAAGTACCCGTTCTACGAACGGAATGATAATGAAGAATTATTAGGAAAGTTAGGATGAGGAAAAAGACAGAAAACAGGAAAGAAACAAAACACAAATATTTTACCTTGAATGTATCCCTGTAGCACCCCCTCTTGACTACCTCTAGGGGTAAGACTTCTTCTCCCTCTTCGAAAGCGGGGCATTTTTCTCCTAAAGTTTCAGCTCAATCACTTTTTTTAAAAAGAGTTAGGTCTACGTGCCAATTGTTGGTTCCTAGAAGAACGTAATCTAGATTCTAGATCTAGCCTAGAAATCTAGATCTAGAAGGACTATAAAGACATAGGCCAATAATTGAAAGAAGGAGCCTTAGCCCATAGGTAGGTCTAAGTTTAGAAATTCACATTTTTAACAACCGACAGGCGTCACAGATGCCCTAGATTTCTAGATCTATTCACAGTAGGAAAAATACACTTTCAAAAATACTTTCATGATTCTTGACCTCGATCTAGATTCACCTACAGCCTAGTTCTAGACTCTAGATCTATTCACAGCAGGAAAAAATCCACGTTCAATACTTTCATCATTCTTGATCTCGATGTAAGATTCACATAGATCTAACCTTGACCTAGATCTTAGAATCTATAATGCTCAGCAAGAAAAATCCACATTCAATATTCAATAGGTCATCGAAATATCACAGATCTAGATTCTACTTTCATTTCGTGATTCTTCTTGATCTCGATTTATCTCGATACAATAAGTGGGCCTACAGTAGGCTAGACTACTCTTTGCGCTTTCGACGACACTCTCACCACCCTCCCTCTGTTAGTGCATTCTGGCCGCCTCTATCTCTCTCTCTCTCTCTCTCTCTCTCTCTCTCTCTCTCTCTCTCTCTCTCTCTCCCCTCTCTCTCTCTCTCTCTCTCTCTCTCTCTCTCTCTCTCTCTCTCTCTCCCTCTCCCCCCCTCTCTCTCTCTCTCTCTCTCTCTCTCTCTCTCTCTCTCTCCCTCTCTCTCTCTCTCTCTCTCTCTCCCTCTCTCTCTCCCAAGGTAGGGTAACAAACGAAAAAGGCCCCACTTTGTACCATGTATTACTACTTGATTCTTCTTCTCCTTCTTTTTCTTCTTGTTCTCCCCCCCCCCTCCTCCTCCTCTTCCTCCTTCTCCTTCTTCTTCTTCTTCTTCTTCTTCTTCTTCTTCTTCTTCTTCTTCTTCTTCTTCTTCTTCTCCTTCTTCTTCTCTTTTCCAAAAAGATGATTTCCCCTCTTTAAATTAAATGTTTACAATTTTAGATTTCAACAAAAACGAGAAATACTCGAAAATCGGTACTTTTTTTTATACCAGAACGTCCCCAAAACACCCGAAACCACACAAAAAAACAACCGAAACCACGAAAAACCACCCGACGCCAACCAAAATCTCACGAAACCTACTCAAAATTTCTATGATATGTTGTTATTTGCTATGCTATCTATCGCTCTGTGGATAAAATATTGATCTGTATTACAATATTATCGTATTTGGATACTTCTTGATCCTAAATAAGTTATTTTAAAAAATCAACATCCGCGCAGTGGAAATCACTCAAGCTGGTTGAGCTTGTGCATAAAATCCACGCACTCTTCCATGTGCAATACAGGGAGATGCAGAGAGCCTTTTGTGGATTGGGAGAGTTTGACCTCTGCGATGGTTTTGGAGTCCAGAGGGTTCTAATTTTCAAATCAGCAACGGAAGAAACATCTGGCAAAACTCTTGAAGCAATATAAAGATGCTGGACTTGTTCGTTCCACAAGAGATGGACGGGCTGTAAGAATCCCAAAGACAAAGGGTAAAAAACCAGGGCAAGAAAAAGGAAGAAAGACAGCC
>NW_004797664.1:321311-327514 GCF_000002075.1 Aplysia californica
AGAGAGAGAGAGAGCGAGAGAGAGAGAGAGAGAGAGAGAGAGAGAAGAGAGAGACGACATTGACCTCATTGCAGGTCATGCAAGGTACTTCCTCATTTTGAAGTGATATTTTATAAGTTACCAATCGTTGCCCTCACTCTTTACCTTGCTGCTCATGCAGTTCTTTTTTATTTTTTTTATCTCCACAGACCCTTATTTTCTTGGTTTAGTATAAGCTGCAAGGTACATGTAATGAGTATTGCTTCAACAAGCTGTCTTTATAACCTGAGGTTTGGTCTCACAAGTTTTAGAAATAAATGAAGTTTGAAGGTTACAATTATTACGTGAGTCACCGCTTTGTTTTGTTTTTTAATTGACAAGTATTGTGTCACGTCACAGTACAAGGAAATGCACTAGAAGACGTCGAATCCTTCTGCTATCTTGGGCGCATAATTGACAGAGGAACAGGCGCTGACCTTTTTCGCCCGTTTTTTTTAAATGCTATTTTCACACACTTTTACCCGTTTTTCTTCTGTATCTTATTCGATTTTAATGTAACTTTCACAGAATGTTAACACACCTATTTCTAGAAACTGTCTTAATGAATTTTTTTTTAAATTGGGAGGCAGCTTTGTTAAAAGGCGTCAGAAAGTGATGTTCCCCCTCTCTTTCAATCTTGCAATAAGCCGATTTTTTAAAGTGCCGTAAAATGAAAATTAAAGCAATTTATACCAAAAGTTCCTCAAGACAATTTTTAGATCTGTCGTTTTCCTATGTACATGCCAAATTAAAAGTGTTTGAAATAAAGACAAATAAGTCAAACCAAGTGAAGTGTTGTCTCTTATAATGCTATTGTACTGTCTTTTTTTTTGGTTTAAATAATTTATTCAGGATCAAGAAGTATCCAAATACGATAATATTGTATTACAGATCAATATTTTATACACAGAGCGATAGATAGCGTAGGATATGACATAGTATCATAGACATTTTGAGGAGGTTTAGTGTGGTTTCGGGTGGCTACGGGTGGTTTTTGCGTGGATTAGGGAGGGTTCGGTTGTTTTTGGGAGGCTCCGGTATAAACAAGTACCCCATGAAAAATGAGCTTAAATCACACTGGTCGGATTTCAAAAGTATGAACAGCCATAGTTCTTCATGAACATTGTCAATAGAGGGTGTAGCCACCCTGTTTGATCAAACACTCTGTACAGCGTCGACTCATGGACAGCCCATGCCTTCGAGGAACTTGTTGCGGTAGGCTCTGCACTCCTGGACGAGGTAGCCCAAGAGTTGTTAAATGTTTTGTGCAGGAGGGTGGTTGTCCATTATACACCGTCAATGTGATCCCAATTATGGTCTCTTTTGAGTTTAAATCCGGACTACAAGCTGGTCAGTCCATGCGGGCGACAGCTCGCTGCTGCAGGAAGTCCCCCACGATGCGTGCGCGATGTGGCGCGGCGTTGTCGTCCTGCAGTACAGCCTGGGGTCCAGTCTGCTGCAGGAGAGAAACAGCAAGGGGACGCAGGATTTTGTCCCCGTGCCCTGCCGCAGTCAAATTGCCCTGTATATGCTACAGGGGGGGGGGGGGTGTCCTGTGGTGATCTGAGAAGCCTCCCCATACTAGAACAGACCCTCACCGTAGGGCGCCACCTGCTGGATGCAGTCAGGGTAGAACCTCTCTCTTTGGCGCCTCCAGACGCGGGCTCGCCTGACTGGGTGCAGCAGGTTGATTTTGGATTCGTCCGACGAAACTACCTGGTCCAACAGACGTCGTGTCCACCGTGAATAGATAGCAGACCACGCAGGGCTAGCTGCTTTGTTGGGCTAGGTGTGCCTTGGCCGCCTGGAAGAGACACGAAAAGCGAACCTGGCTCTACGGAGATGGTTCCTCACCGTCTCCATGCTCACGTGGACATTTGCTGTCATCCGTAGTTTGCCCCTGATGCAGTTTGTGGTGATGGTTCATGACGTCACGGCCTGTCTGACGATGAACCGGTCGATCCTGTCGTTGGTCAAACGAGGCTATTCTGGTTTAGGCCTATCCTGGACCTTCCGGTAGCTCGTCATCTTTCTTGCAGCCTCCATATGACTGACGGGGACACCCCAAGTCGACGTGCAACGACTCGGAATGTGGAGCCATCTTGGAGCCAGCCAAGGGCTCGTCTTCTGTTGACACCAGGCAGCGAGCGTCTTTGGACCATCGTGTTGTAATGAAAATGGCTGAAAAACGCTGGTTTATAAAGGGTTGCAAGATAGCGATATTCACAGCAAAGACATCTGTTCAGCACGTGCCAAGCTCAGTTTTAGCAATAAGCTCCTATGCCAATATTGCTGAGGCACAGAAATGTAGCCCATTTTTCAGGCTTTTCGGCTGTGTTTTGGCATTCTCCGCGGGATCACTGTGAAGCTCGTGTGGGTACATTTGCTGTACATGCAAACTGTGTCTGGTTTCCAGAACGTGTGCCAAGTTTGGTTGACTTAACTTAACGGGTTTGCGAGATATTGAAGTTTAGATTGGACAGGTGAAAACACAAGTTGTTCCTTGACTTTTTTGTGCGAGTTTAGTATAATTTATTGAAGAATTCTCTAGAATACAGCTAACGTGCGTTTACAAAAAATATTGATCTGTTAAAACAAACTGATACAAGTCATTGTGCAAAAGCAGGAGAGTCTATTTTCGATAGTTTAAGAAACATTTGTCAGTAAGTATTTTGGACCGCACTAGAAGTTGATATAAACAGTGTTCGGCAAAAAGACAACAACAAACAAACAAACAACAAACAAACAAACAACAAACAAACAAACAAAAACAATCAACAAAAATTGTCCAACTAGCGGAGAGATGTCAATTTTCTCGATTGTACAATTTTGACGATGGCCTGATTTGCCCACCGCGCCACACAACAGGCTCCCAAAGTCCAACCCCTCGTCAATCGTTGCGGGAGGTGGGAACGGACAAAGTAGGGTTTGGAAGAGATGTATGGTGTGAGTTTTACTCACGTGACCGCTACAGTAGCCAAGAAGACCATCCCAGGTCACCCTGAAACGTCCGGCTAACGGGCTTTGGTGAAACCACGACAGGCCTAGCAAGCCGGTGGCGGATTATTTATTGCTAAAGAAAATCATGGGAGAAAGAAACGGACCCACCAAAACGGAAAACGACCCGGAAACGGAAAAGGACAACGAGAAAGAACGAGCGCTTGGAACGTTTGTGGAATCAAAGACAAAGAGCCAGAAGTTATTGACTTCATGAAGAGATAGAGAATACCGGTGATCGGAATTTCAAACTGCTGAGGAAAGGGAACTGGAATCTAACAGATCCATGAGGACTACGTCCTGATTTGGAGTTGCGGGGACGGGACAACTAGGGCAACACATGGTGTAGGTTTTATTCTACACCCGGATACAGCAAAGAATGTGTTGGAAACAGAGTTTATCTCGGAGAGGATCATCCAAATCCGAGTAAGGGGAGAACAAAAGATCTCAAACTTCATCCAAACTATGCACCTTGCAATGACTCCTACTGCGAAGAACAAAAAGAGGAATTCTTTTGAGAAGATTGCATACACCATAAGCACAGTCCCAGACAGGGAAGAGCTTTTTGTCATAGGAGATTTCAATGGAAGAGTGGGTAAGAGAAGAACACCTTGGGACCAGTACCTTGGCCAACACAGTACAGCGACATTAACACCGAGTGCAACTACAACGAGGAACAGCTATTAGCACTGTGTGCAGAATACAAACTGTGGATTATAAACACCTTTTACCAACACAGACCCTATCAAAAACAAAATTGGTACAGATTGAACAATCTGAATGTATCATCACTGATAGATTTCATCTTGACAAGAATAGAAGAAAGGGGAAAAGTCACGGACGCGAGAGCCATACCAAATACCAGTCCTGGACACTGACCACAGCCAGTTATCTTATTTACAAAGCAGCGGAGTGAAAAAACGAGGAAAAGGAAGAGGAAAGGAACAGACGGACAGATCAACTTAAGAAAACTCCCGAAGGAAGAAGTACAACAGGAAATGAAGACAGAAGTCACACAGAAGCTGAAAAGTACACAGCTCAGAAATGACAGCAGAAGAAACATGGTCAGTGTTGAAGACCACGCTGACAGAGACACTCCGTAAAGCCTGCGGTACAAAGAACACCGGAAGAGGGCAGGTAAAGCACACAGTGTGGTGGAATGACACAGTAAAGGAGGCCATCAAAGAAAAGAAGCAGTTGTACAAGACATGGGTAAAATCTAAGCTAGATGAGGACTATATGAAACACAGACTTGCAAGACATCATAGCAAGAGGATAGTGAGATGTTCCAAGGAACAGTCATGGAAGGAATATGGCGAAATATTAAGTGAACTGTGCAAACATTCGCCACGACAGTTCTACCAAAGTGTCAAAGTAATGAGACTACGAGACGAACCATACAACCCAACAACAGAAACCCACTCTGTGAAGACGACAGCATCAAAAACAGATGGCAGGAGTATTTCAGGGAACTGCTTTACCCAAGCAGACAAGGAAACACACAGGGCCAATTTCAACCACGATACACAGAAGAAGAAGAACCAAACATCTTAAGATCAGAGGTACAGCAGGCACTGAAGAATAGCCCAAGGAACCAAGCAGCAGACATTGATGGCATTACAACTGAAGCCATCCTGGCAAGTGGAGAAACAGAAATCACCTGGCTGACCGCATTGTTCCAAAAGGCATGGAGGGAGAGGAAAGTCCAAGAAGACTGGAGGCGTGCATTTGTGATACCAATCTGGAAGAAGAAAGGCAGCAAGAAAGACTGCAACCCTACTGAGGAATTTTCCTTTTGAGCCACACAGGAAAGATGTACGGAAAGATCTTGGAACAGCGTACAAGGCACAAGGTGAAACCATTACTGAGTGAGGCGAAGATGGGTTTCAGAAAAGGAACAGGGTGCACAGACGCTATCTTTGCTCTACGACAACGGGGTGAAAGAACAATTGCATACAACAAAGAACTGAATCTTGTTTTTGTAGACCAGGAAAAAGCGTTTTATAGAGTGGATAGAAACAAACTGTGGCAAACACTTGAAGAGTACTGCATTAGGGGACAATTGTTGGACAACATCGGAGCCGTCTATACCAACAGTATGAGCTGTTTATAATATACATGGACAAAATTACAAAAGAAGCAAACGCCAACCCGATAAACCTGAATGGGATGCTGTTTGCGGACGATCAAAGCCTGGCATATGAGAAAGAAGAGCAGCTTCAAGAGCACACAGACAGGCTGAATACACAAAGTGAAAAGCTCAACATGAAGATCAGTAGAAGCAAAACAGAGACGATGAAAGTCAGCAGAACACCTGTCAACCTTAACATCACCATCGACGGAAATCCGCCGAAACAAGTTAGCGAGTTCTGATATCTTGGTTGCATATTTTCAGAAGACAGACGTCTCAACTAAGAAATTGAGACGAGAGTACAAAAGGCTAACAACGTCAGCTACCAGCTTGCCCCACTCCTCAAACATCCTAACATCCCCATTGAGACTAAAGCCAAGCTCATTAACTCTATCTTCATCCCCATCCTGACCTACCAGTACCAGACATGGACCCTGACCAAAAGTCTGGAACATAAGATAACCACCTGCTATATGGGGTGTCTAAGGAGAGCTGTCAACAAAACCAGACGGGACATGGTCAGAAACACCAAGATTACAGAAATGGTGAGAACAACACCTGTTCTCCACTACATCCGAAGGCAAACAATTAGGTGGTTTGGACATCTCACACGTATGGCACCTAACCAGCTTGCCAGTAAAGCCTACTACAGGAAAGTGTCAGGATACAAAGCAAGAGGAAGACCAAGAAAGACCTGGATATAGGGTGTGAAGGATAACATTAGAATATTCAATATCCAACCAGCCAGGCCATCAAACTTGCTAGAGACAGGAAGCTCTTTCTCCCCTCGACGCCCTAGAGGTACAACAAGAGGGCGGATAAAGTAAGTAAAGTAAGTAGCCACACAACAAGATAGGAAAATAAAATGTAAACTATTTCCAGTCTATGTTTTCCTAACAATCTGGTTGAAACATACGTTCTTTTCTCCAGTCGTTGTCTCGTTGAGTGTCTTTCTCACGGGGAGTTGTCTCTCGCTGTGTGCCTTTGTGGTGGATGAGTTGTCTCTCGCTGTGTGCCTTTGTGGTGGATGAGTTGTCTCTCGCTGTGTGCCTTTGTG
>NW_004797664.1:328077-329390 GCF_000002075.1 Aplysia californica
CCCCCTTTTCGCCCACCACTCGCCCTGTTGTTCTGACAGTAACTCCCGCTTGTGTGGAAGATTATTTCGCGCGCTAGCTGCTTGGCCCGCGTGTTTTTTTCCACTGGACGAATGAAGTAATTATGCGCTGTGAATGCTTTTCATACGAAAGCGACTGGCAAAGTTAATTGGAAACACATTACGGAAAGAAGCATTGCTGAATATTGCAACTACAGGCAAGTTTAGTGGAAAGAGAGGCAGAGGCTGACCGAAGGAAAAGATACTGGAGAAATTGACAACAAGGCTGGGAACAGCAAGAACGACAGACACCATCGCTGCAACGCAAGACAGAGTGAAGTGGAGGTCCATGATCGCCCACGCCAGTCGGCAAGGCACCGGTTGATGATGATGATGATGATGATGATGATGATGATGATGATGATGATGATGATGGATGTGTTTCGCTTCCTTCAACACAATTTCCATGTTTTGGGGGCGGGCTGCCTGTCGTGGGCAACTCTGATTGAGAGGGAAACAACATCCCAGCAGAAAGACGAGAACACTCGACAAGAAAGATTCTCTCAACTCGAGGATTGAACTCAGTGAGAGCTATTCGAGCCACAGTGCGTTGTAGGGCTTTAAACTTACGTAGACTCAATAAAAAATGTGAATTCTTAAAAGTATTGGAAGAATTTTCAAGAAGGAAAAAACTTCTAAACTTACATAGACTCAATAAGAAAAATGGATTCTTAAACGTCTTTGAAGAATTTTCAAGAAGGCGAAAACTTTCTTGTTGTCGTTGTCGTTGTCGTTGTAGTTGTTATCGATCCAGCAACATCTGGGCTCTCGCCTTTCTGTCCAATGCCATGTAGTGATAAGTGCAGGTTTGCTGCAGTTGCTGGAATGTTCCGTAGAGTGTGTTGTCAAAGTTAGGTCTCGGGGGGAGAATTGTAGCTCTTATCTCTTTTAGGGCCGAGAAAAACTTCTAAACTTATATAGGTTCAATAAGAAATGTGGTTTTGTTAGAAGTCTTTGAATAATTTTTCTGGAAGGAGGGGCAATGTTAATGGGATCGTGCTGAAATGAGCCCGCTTAGGCTGCTCACGGATACAAACAGTGAAATATGAAGGAAGAGATAAGTTCGGCAGTTTGTGAGACCACTGACAAGTGGGGAGAACATAATTTGTGCCGAGTATCTCGGTCCTCCTGCTGGGATGTTGTATCTCTCTCCCAGCCTGGGTTAGCCCTTACAGAGAGAGAGGGGGAGAAGAGAGAGAGGGGGGGGGAGAGAGAGTGAGAGGGGGGAGAGAGAGTGAGAGACAAAGAGAAAGGGG
>NW_004797664.1:330658-341572 GCF_000002075.1 Aplysia californica
CACACACACACACACACACACACACTTTAAAAAATTATGTAAATCTACAAAGAGCGAGAGCGAGAGTAACAGACAGAAAAAGGAAGAAAAAAAAGAAAGAAAGAGCGATACAGAGAGGGGCAGCTCTATTTCGTCTTAGCTCTTCGTTCGGCTAGAAACAATATCACGTGATAGATGTTTAAAAAATTAATCCTCAAAACAAAGAAGCAAAACAAAAACAAAAAAAGACATACGTATCAGCTTTGCATCACTATATTATTTTTCCATGAAACTGAGAAAAAAAAAAAACAAGAACAACAACAGACAAACAAAACTAACTAGCCACACTTGACGAGGATATGATCTTTTTTTTTTTTTTGTTGCTCCCGAGCAAAGTGCCAGGACGTGTTTTGATGTCTACGTTCTCCTGTTGTGGCTATTATTCCGAAACTCTGGCACGACACTGCTTACTTACTTGTATTAAAGGAAATATGTACTTTGCTTTTACTTTTTGATCCTCTGTTGCCGTTAAGAGTCGAGGGGAGATGCAGTTTTCTATGGTAGGCCAGCTCCGCAGCTCTTTCAGTTGTGATGTTATGCTCTCTTCTATGAGACAGGAGCTGTGCGAGCTGGTAGGTGACAGCGTTGGCTTTTTGAGTTCCCATATTTCTATTTCTCTGTCTATGGACCCGTTTTCCGAAAAAGTGCTGCCAAGATATTGAAACTCCTTCACCTGTTTCAGTTGCTTACTATTGACATGGATGTTCTGGGGACTATGGTTTCGGCTCACTTTCATAACTATTAAAGGAAATTGAAATCCGAAATACCTTTTTTTCAACGAGAACAATCATTTATTTGGGTTTCAAACAAAGTTTACGTTGATTTTCCGTACTGTGACTGACGTTGGCTCTGTTCCTCCCTTGTGCATAACTTTTCCCCTGCCACAAAACAAAACAATTAACCTCCCCTTATCAGCCGGGTTGACATATTCGTTTGATGAAAACGGGGGCGGGGACAAGTATCCATAAAATGCTCCCCACCTTGGACTTCATAAGTACAGAGTCCAACGATATAAACATGAAATGATTAAAGGGCAAGGTCGTGAGAAAGTCAACTTCAACTCACAATGGGAAGAAGAATCAACCACACACAATGGTGTACATAAAAGTATTAACAAGGGTATAGAGTGGTGTATTGTAATAAAATGAATGCAATACTTATGTGTGGTGGAATTGCAGTGACACGCACTTTAACATCAGCAAAGCTACTACCTTTCAGAATGCATTCACCCCGCCTCGTCTATTTTTACCCCGAAAGACTGCCGGCTAAACTAAACGTAAATGAAATGTAGTAAATGAATTAGCTTTCCACAAAATACGCACTTATTGATTCTAAAGATGGTAACAAATTAAAGCAAATTTAATTCTTAGAGTTTAAATCTCACATTCAGTATGACTTAAATCAAGATCTTTACCAAAGGCAGAAGAACTGTAATAACTTGTTATTTTTGTGGCCTTAGAATAAGGAATTTAACAGCTGACTACCTTTCAAGCTTGAGCAACAAACTCTATAAGGTACAAGACAATGATAAATGAAATAACAATAATGAACAAATTATAAGTACATGAGTACATGTAATAGTCAATGACATTACTTTTGAAATGAACATGTTACTGTAGTACAGGGCATGACATTTTCAAACACAAATTGTACACAATGCAAGTAAGAAAGTGAGTAAAATAAATATTAATAACTGATTAAGTCAGTATCCTTTCCTTGACACCAAACCCTCATGAAAAATAATTGTATGCTATTTAAGTACGTGTACCATTATTGATTTAAATTTAAAGTAAAAGTGCAGTAAGAGAGGACTCGATGGAAATTTCTTTCTCGAATGTGGTCAGCGATTATGATGAGTTGGGAGAGCAATTAAAAGATTGAAACTTTCAGCACAGAGCAAACATTAATCAGAGAATACCACCAGGGTCCACTGTGCTACAGAGATAAAATATATGCAAAAAAGCACAATATAAAGAATGAGTTATTCACAAATAGAATGTCATGTTTAAGGAAACAATAGAATTACAAGTCCAAAATAGACTTAGGACGGACTGTTCTTCCTGCTTTAGTGACAAATGATTTACCTGAGGATTCCCTTACTTTCCTCGCACTTAGTTCGGTACCCTTGGAGATTCCCGCGGTCTGATCTCCGTGGTTCGAAGTGACATCAACTTCATGAAGGGGGGAAGGGGGGGGGTGACCAAAGTCTCGTATTACAGTAAAATCTGAACCTGTCTCACCTGAGTCGAGTTCAAGGCTATGAACTCTCCTGGATGGACCTGATAACCGAGTCATTTGAAGCTCGAATTTCCAGGGTTTGTGGAATGCCATTCTTACCTGGAAGGAATTTGGTCATGACACCAATGGACCAATGGAGACGTGGGGTATTGTCTTCTCTGATAAGAACCACCCTACCTTCCTTGACCGAACCTCTGTTTGTGCGAACACACACCCACACCCCCCCCCCACACACACACACACACACACACACACACACACATACACACACGCACGCACGCGCGCGCACGCGCACACACACACACAATCACACGTACACACATATATACAAATACATACAAAACAGTTAACCTTTGACTTTGAGCTACTAATCTGGGGTAATATAATGCATGGTCAATTGTGAAGTGTTAAACTTGGAACACCGGTGACAACGAGCACTCTGATTGGTCAAGCCACGCTAGAGCTCTGGCGGCCTCAGCGAGCAGTCACCGACCGATCGCGCTACCTGGCGAATTTTTGCACTGATGCACTGAGTGTGTGTGTGTGTGTGTGTGTGTGTGCGCGCGTGTGTGTGTGTGTGTGTGTGTGTGTGTGTGTGTGTGTGTGTGTGTGTGTGTATGTGTGTGTGTATGTCATGCATACATACAAACACAGAAAAGTGTTGTGCTAAACTGATCAGAGACTATATAACGCATGGTCGATTGCTAATCGGTAAATTCGGAACACCGGTGAAGGGGAGCACGCTGATTGGTCAAGCTACGCCGGAGCCATGTCGGCCTCAGTGATAAGGAACAGACTGATCTCGGTACTGGACAAGTTTTTGCACACTGTGTGTGTGTGTGTGTGTGTGTGTGTGTGTGTGTGTGTGTATGTGTGTGTGTATGTCATGCATACATACAAACACAGAAAAGTGTTGTGCTAAACTGATCAGAGACTATATAACGCATGGTCGATTGCTAATCGGTAAATTCGGAACACCGGTGAAGGGGAGCACGCTGATTGGTCAAGCTACGCCGGAGCCATGTCGGCCTCAGTGATAAGGAACAGACTGATCTCGGTACTGGACAAGTTTTTGCACACTGTGTGTGTGTGTGTGTGTGTGTGTGTGTGTGTGTGTGTGTATGTGTGTGTGTGTGTTTAGCCGAGGACAAAAGAGGCCGTCTAAGACAGGTGGCCATCACAGGCAGAACTGATGAAAATGAAGAAAACAAGGCATTCCCTTTTGAGGTCCCAACTGTAGGTGGTTACAGTTACAGTACAGGCTTAGGACTGCCGTTTTGATTTCGTATGTCATCTGTCCAGTTCTCTGTCCAGTCATCTGTCCAGTTCTCTGTCCAGTCATCTGTCCAGTCATCTGTCCAGTCATCTGTCCAGTCATCTGTCCAGTTCTCTGTCGTGCAGTCCATTGGTGCAGTCTACAGAACACATAGCCTTAAAAAGATGTAAAATCTCAGAGTGAGAGATCAGTCTTCCAACTGACGTATCCGGTGGAGGTGGTGGTGGTTGTGGTGAGGAGGAGGACGACGAAGAAGAGGAGAAGGAAGACGTGGCGGTGGTGGTGCAGTCGTAGTATTTTATAGCAGCAGCAGCTGCATGTAGCTAAACTCGCCCAAAAAAGTCAAGGAACAACTTGTGTTTTTACCAGTCAAATTTAAACTGCAATATCTCACAAACCCGTTAAGATCAGTCAACCAAACTTGGCACACACACTGACGACTAGACAAAGTTTGCCTGTACAGAAAATTTGCCCACACCAGCTTCACAGCGACGGCACAGGGCATTCTGAAACAGCCGAAAAGCATGAAAAATGGGCTAAATTTCTCTACTTGCATAGGAACTGTTAGCTAAAACTGAGCTTGGCTCGTGCTAAACTGTGAATATTGCTGACTTACAACCCTTCATAAGCCAGCGTTTTTCAGCCATGTTTCATTACAACACGATGGTCCAACGACGCTTGCTGCCTGACGTCGACAGAGGATGAGCCCTTACCTGGCTTCAAAATGGCTCCTCGTGCCCAGTTGTTGCACATCGACATGGGGTGTCCCCATCAGTCATATAGAGGCTGCAAGAACGATGGCAAGCGACCGGAAGGGTCCAGGACAGGCCTCGACCAGAGCCGCCCGTTGACCAACGACAGCATCGACCAGTTCATCGTCAGACAGGCCGTGACGTCACGAACCACCATTGCAAACGGCATCAGGGACCAACTACGGATGACAGCCAATGTCCACGAGAGTGAGGAGACGATAAGGGACTGTATCCGTAGAGCCAGGTTCGCTTCTCGTGTCCCTGCCAGGCGTCCAAGGCACACGCCGCCCCACAAAGCAGCTCGCCGGGCGTGGTCTTCTCGCCATTTACAGTGGACACGATGTCAGTGGGACAAGGTAGTCTTCTTGGACGAATCCAGATTCAACCTGCTGCATCCAGACAGGCGAGCCCACGTCTGAAGATGCCGAGGAGAGCTGTTCCACCCTGAGTGCATCCAGCAGGTGGCGCCCTACGGTGGAGGGTCCGTTCTGGTGTGGGGAGGCTCCTCAGCTCACCCCAAGACCCCCTGTACCATATACAGGACAATTTGCCCGCGGCAAGGTACAGGGAGGAAATCCTGCGTCCCCTTGATGTTCTTCTCCTGTGGCAGATTGGACCCCAGGCTGTACTGCAGGACGACAACGCCACGCCACATGGGAGACTTCCTGCGACAGCGAGCTGTCACCCACATGGACTGACCAGCTTGTAGTCCGGTTTAGAACCCAGCAGAGAATATTTGGTATCACATTGACCGGTGGATAAGGGACAACCACCCTCCTGCACAAAACCTTCAACAACTCTTGGGTTGCCTAGTCCACGAGTGACAGAACCTACCGCAACAAGGTCTCCGAAGGCATGTCCTGCCCATGCATCGACGCTGTACCGAGTGTTTGGTCAAACGGAGTGGCTAAATCCACTATTGACAATGTTCATGAAGAACTATGGCTGTTCAGACTTTTGAAATCTGACCCGTGTGACTTAAACTCATTTTACATGAACTTCTCGTTGTTGCTGAAATCTGAAATTGCACACACTAAATCTATACAGTCGAAAGCATCTTTTTTGAAAAAATGAATAAATTCGGTTAAATTGTTCTTCAGTTATCTTTCTTTGAATTTTTGTTCCTTGACTTTTTTGTGCGAGTTTATCTGTGGCAGAGGTTGCAAAGATAGTACCGGTAAACATTCTTGTCTTCCCTCAAGCAGAATAACTTATGAAATTGTTCATTGTACCAACTACAACGAGGGTGAAGTGGCGGAGCGGTTAGCGCACTCATCTCCAAAGCGGAAAGTCCAGGTTTGAGCCTCGGTTCGGACACGGATTTTTTTCGCCCTCTCCACCCCACCCAGCAGTAATGGGTACCTGACTTCGAGTTGGGGAAGTAAAGGCGGCGTGGAAAGGAACTGGCCACCCTACCACAATATGCCAAAGGCCCAGGAAGTTGTCTTACTAACAAGATAAATCCCCAATGCCCGGATCGGATGCGGGAACAACTTTTTACCAACTACAACAAGAACACACACTCAAGGGGACAACTGCTGTACTTTTTTGTGTAATTCTTAAGTAAGAGTTTTACGGCACTTACAACACAACAACATGAAGGTCATAAAAGTGCCGAAGATTAGAGGTACTACTGGAGAGTGACATACAATGAAAGGTAGGAGGTAAGATAGGAGCAATAGATGTGTCCGATAGGCCCAGAGCACCCACCAACCACCCATACTGCTACTCTTGAAGAAAAACTGAACAAATAAAAACAAAGTCTTGGAGATAAGTCACTGTTGGCTGTAGTAGCAATATAAAGAGTAGGTTTATTTTCAATAACAAGAATTCATAATTAATGTTACAAGAACAGAAGAGCCTATCATCACCCATCACCAAGCCATGCAGATGAGTAAGGAGAACGGTGGGTAAGAAAAACAACTACCAGTTGAATTAATTCCAATCTCTTCAATGCAATTCAAGTTACTTTCCGGTCCAGCATGAATGGTCAAATGTCAACATTGTTTTTTCCACTGCCATTACAGCTTTGAAAAAAGGACAGTATTGACAAAAGGAGAAGAATCAGGGTGCTGTCCTGTGACAGCTGTAACAGAACAAAGATCAAGGAATGAAAAATCTGTATACATGGGTGTATAAATATATATATTATATATAAACCTATTAGGCCTGCTATTGGCATAAGCTTAAATTGTTTCAGGTAGAAAATATCTAAATTTTCATATGAAAGCCATTTTCAAGCATGTTGAAAATGGCACGACCTAATCTGTCCCCGAGGTTTTATGCACCCCACATAATTTAGCAAATTTGATCATTTTTTGCATAATTTCAGATTATTTTCCTTTAACGTTCTTTGTTAAAATTAACAGAATCGCATCATGTCACATTTTTGGGGCTCAGTTTGCATAATTTCAGGATTTTTTTTTTTTTTTGCTTAAAACCGCGGGGACAGCCTAATGAAGTAGGAATGCAAAAAATAAAATCACCATCACTTCAACATATATTTTATGTTAAACGCACTCACACACACACATACACATAAGTACAGACAGAATCAATGATCAACAGTCTCGGCTACATCCCCTGTGAAGGTACATGTCGTGTAAGGCTGTCCGAGCCCAAGAAGCAGGGTCAGAAATGTAATGCTAATGAGTGTAATGTAACAAAGTCTGCGGTATTATGTCATTATTTTGCGTTATTGCTTGGACAATGTCTGTGACATCATGGAAATGCCAATGCCCTGTGACTTAAATGATGTCAGTGAAATTATGCTAATGTTACATTGTAACTTGGACTTCATCAGTGAAATTATGCTAATTTTACATTGTAACTTGGACTTCATCAGTGACATTATGCTAATTTTACATTGTAACTTGGACTTCATCAGTGAAATCATGCTAACCATATACCGTAGCTGTTGGAAAACAATGTAAATCACAATCCTAAACGTAAAAAAATATAAATTGAACAAAAACAGATACAGAAAAAGTGACCTTTAGTAAAAAGTATGATAAGCCACACTCTCTATCTTTCATTCAAATAAAAATAACTTGGGGGAGGTGCAGGGGGAAGAAATCTTGAGAAACAATGGAAAAAACAAACTGGACATGTGAAAAAAGCATCTTGAGATCAGCACAAGCTGAAGCTCATGCATATTGTTCAAGAATTGAGTGTGGTACCAAAACCATACAAAAATGTATAGATTTCTAGTACTAGTATTACTATAATCCATGGTTCCGGCAAGAAGTGAAGAATGATCATTGATAATACATATTCTCAAAGTGCTGTATAAAATGTTGAGATTTCCACTCTATGGCAAAATTTTTGAAGAGCATGATCACACTTAATGGGAAAAAAAGATTTCTACCCCACACAAGGCACAGAAGACTATTTCAGAACAAGGAACAATGAAGAAAAACTGATTTCCTTACTGCCTCTCAAGTACCGGTATATCTGTAGTTTGGAAGAAAAAGGAATGCAAGAGGACTACTGCTGAATAGCCCCCCAAAAACAGCAACACCAACAATTGCAGGTAATACATGTCTATACATATATATAGGGGCCTCCATACATCAAAACATATTTAGTTATATGAGGTGGAGTCTAGTAGAAAAGTAAAACGTGTCAGGACCCATTAATCCCCGAGTGATATTTTGACCCAAAATAAAACAGGTCAAGAGATCTGAGGACAATGAAATGACCACTGAACATCTCGGCCAAAGGACATATCATTATTATCCATGAGAAACCCCTGAACACACCATGCAGTCCATGACAAATAAACCCCGGGAAATTAAACCAGAGGGGCAAAACATTTCAAATAACAAAAACACACGCTGCATTAGATTTCCATTCCTCCACGCCTCACTGTCACCACCCATATATATGCACATGGAGCCACAACTGAAACAAACATACAGACTACATACATATGATATGTGCTCACACACATGTAATAATAATAATAGCATTTGTATAGTGTAAATCCCCGCTCAACAGCAAGCTCTATGTGCTTCACAATCTACACTATTACCCCAGCAGACACGAGAGCATTCTGAAACAAACTCAACTTCCTGGGAAGCATACAGTGCAAGCAGCCATTCATAGGCGCTAAAACACTAATATACTGACAAGATCTTTCGCTGTCTATGGCCGGGTACCCATTTCCACCTGGGTGAAGAGAGGAAAATTCATGTAAAGTGCCTTTCCCAAGGACACAACGTCGGCCCGCCGCTCGAACCCCCGACCACGCAACCTCACGATTACGAGTCTAATAGCCTAACCACTAGGCCACCGACGCCACAGACGTACTAACACACACAGAGCAAATCCCATTACACTCTGAACCAAAGCACAGGCTCATTCAACCAACAGACAGAAAGAAAAAGATCACTTTTATCAGTCATTACAGATCACTAGCATAGAAACAATGTCACACATTCACATGGACAGACAGACAACACACATCTACACTGACAACATCACATGTCCACACAAACCGCTCCACTCTCTCTCTCTCTCTCTCTCTCTCACACACACACACACACACACACACACACACACGCACAACTGCTATAGTTATATCGATATCCGTCTCCTGTAAACACTCTCACTTCCAAATGACAGCTGCCCTGTCCATTTTCTCTGGCCACCATCTGCCCCCAAAATTTACTCCTTGATTTTGACGATGGTGACGGGCACCTTGCACGAGCGGGCCACAGCGGTGCTCACACTGCCCACAAAGGCCCGCTGAATGCTGCCCAGGTCGCGGGTGCCCATGAACACATGATTGACGTTCTCCTCATCCACCACCTGGTTGATCAAGTCCTCAGGTTTTGAGCCAGACTTGAGAACCACATAGCCTTTGATACCTGGAGAAACAGAGAGATGTGTATATTATTTACAGTGTATAAATGATATAGCTGCCAACTTTTCAAAACCAAAAAACAGACTTTACCCACACCGTGGATCAAAAAGATGGTCGGCATTGGCCAAGAACCCCCCTCTCCAAACCCTTCATGTATAGTATAGACTTTTCTTAAATAAATTTAAGCTACTCAAAGCAGACCCGCAAGAATAATGTGGTAAAGGTTTCTTAAATTCCTCTCAGGTCAACTTTTATTGGCTTTGTTCTGATTTTCATCTACAATTCCTGTCTGTAATATTTCATAATATTTCTTCAACATCTAGAAGTCTTTGAGGAGAAATAATAGAAAACAGAACAACATAATATGTGAATTATTGTGATGAAATCGGGTGTTCAGCAAAATAATCAAAATTTAAAATATATGTCATTTTTCCACAGCAATTTCTATCGAATTTTTGTTTTTAGCTCAACATCTTTTAGGTCCATTTAAAAACACATTTCTGTGTCAGTTTACAGAAAAACATTTATTAAAGGCACAGAAATTGTAAATTTTCATTTTCCAAGGACTCTCCAAACTTTGGCGGCCATTTTCTCGCTAATTTTATCTCTGAAATCGGGCGACCCGACCACATTCAATTGAAATCTCGATTTCTATTTAAGATAGATGGGTATATTTTTCAACGAAAGCAAGACAAATGAACAAGCATTTAATTAAGACGATGCCAATAACTAAAAACTGATAAGCGCCTGATTCCATCATGTCGACACCTATTATTATTAATCCGAAAACAGCAGATCACCCAATTTTTCTTCAATTTGAACAACCTCTCTATACAGATGAAAACCCGGAGATCCTACAGATTTCGGTTTAAGCGAATTCCACAGTATGTTTTCCCGTACAGGTTCATGGGCGCCTTTGTCATGATACCCAGGGATAAATAGAGGTAAACAACGCATAAATCACTGTTTTTACACTCTCAACATCCTACATTCAAATTCAAAGTATCCCACAAACAAAATTCCCTTGTTCCCACTCTCTAAGTTACCAACAAACATCCCACCGTTCCCACTCTCTAGGTAATCCACAAACATCCCACCGTTTCCACTCTGTAAGTATCCCACCAACAAACATCCCACCATTTCCACTCTCTAAGTATCCCACCAACAAACATCCCACCATTTCCACTCTCTAAGTATCCCACCAACAAACATCCCACCATTCCCACTCTCTAAGTAGCCCACAAACATCCCACTGTTCCCACTCTCTAAGTATCCCACCAACAAACATCCCACCGTTCCCACTCTCTAAGTATCCCACCAACAAACATCCCACCGTTTCCACTCTCTAAGTAGCCCACAAACATCCCACAGTTTCCATCAAACTGTTCCCACTCTCCAAGGGCGAGGCCACATTACAAGCAATAGCTGTGGCCATACTGTGAGCTGCTTTTCTCAAGCAGGAAATAAGCTACACCAAGCTAGAAACGGCTGATGACTAAAATTGTGTGCTGACTGGCATGTGGGGTCAGGTTAAAAATGGCTGCTCATATATCCCACAAAGATTCCACTGTTCCCACACTCCAAACCCCCCACCATTCGCACATTCAAAACATCACACAATCCACAGTTCCAACATTACAAACATCCCACAAACATTCCACTGCTACCACAATCTAAAATCTTGTGGTTCCCATACTTCGAACATCCTGACGAGTGTCCCAGACCAGCATTTCTCCCCCCCC
>NW_004797664.1:343785-347846 GCF_000002075.1 Aplysia californica
GATATCTGTCTCTTCTTCCCCCCCCCCACTTCCCAATTCCACTGTCAAGTGATGTCGTCTCAGTCTCCTCCTCCCCCCTCCTCCTTATTTACCCTCTCTGCTGCCTTGTGAGTGATGACAGCTTTGGCATCATCTCTCCCCTTCACCCCTCCTCCCCCTTTTTGCCGCTTCCTACCACCCTCTCCATCGATGATTGTCTTTTGGGTGATGTTATTTCTGTCTCTCCTACCCCTCCCCATCCCCTATCCACCTGCCCCTCGTCATCACCCCCCCCCCCCCCAAAAAAAAACCAAAAAAAAACACCCCCGCTTCATCTTAAACTTTAAGTCAGAGTCTCAGTAGCCATCTGGGTGATGCAGGGCTGCCCATCCACCAGCATATGCTTTAGTAATCAAGAAATAGAAATAAAGAAAATTCATAAACAAGCTTTGAAATAGGTAAGATGGTCATGGAAAATCTGCAATGAGGTGTCAAAGATCAGGGGTTGTAGTACAGTATAGTATAAATCTAATGTAAACAAAAGCGTGATGATACAAAAGGGCAGGGATTTTTTAACACCTTGTCAATCTAATGTCTGTCTTACCCCTGGCTTTGACACTTCTGAAGTGCTATGGTTTTTTTAAAGGGCAAAATGGGACTGAGCAACTGTAAGGGCTCGAGGCAAAGAGGGTGTTAACACTTTATAAGTTAGACAGCTGTACATGACGTAGTGACCCAGTCTGTGCAGGTATCAGTTTTTCTATTTAATTTTTCTCCCAGGAAGGTTGGCAGTGGGTTAGGGGTAGCCGAAACCTTCTTTAAAAAATCGGAATCAGGGGTATTACTATTAAAATCACATTTTCATAAAACTCAATAAAAATCGTAATGATCCCCCAAATTCATAACGGTGGACAGCCCTGCGATGTCACCTGTCTCTCCTCCCCCCTCCTCCCCACCCTCTCCTCACTTTCCCACCTCCAGAGCACCCTCCAAACACTCCCTCACTTACCCTTAAGTCTGAGAGTCTCGGTTGCCTTCTGGGTGATAGCCTCCGCCTTGTCCTTGGCCTGGGTGACCTGTTTGCTCACAGCCTCCACATTGACCGCCATTCCGGGCAGTCCCACGTGCAGCTCAAACTGGGAGCAGTGGAAGATGACCACTTCGTCTCCATCCCTGGACAGAGGACAAGATGACCAGACAGATGCGATAAGGGATGGGGGATGGTGACGAAAAGTTTGAGTGCTATGCAAGCACAAGACTTTTGTACCATGGGTTGCCATGGGTGCAATTCTCAGTAGAATACCTGAGTGCAGGTGTGAAAGACAGTTTTTGAGTCAATAGGTTCTTTCTCTCATTGATCTAAGACTAGAACTTTTCAAACTGTCCACTTCAAGGCACAGTCAGTTACCAATACCATGCCAACTCTACTGAATCTTGACAGGGATTTTAATTTCTAAACTGTATAATAAATAAAAAGCTCCCAAACTGCTACTGTTGAGCATAAAGCATAAAAAATACCATTTAAAGTACCACAGACACCAGATAACTACAACGATCTGTCCCTGCAAGAAAGTGATTATCTTCAGACTATGTACACAGCACACAAGACTCAGACACCACATGATGTAAAATGTTTTAAACTAGTAGGCCCTACAATCCCCAAAATGCTAGGGTGGAGAAGTAGATCAAACTGGAACACATCCCCTGCACTGCAAGACACACACGACCTCAAGACAGGAAACATGGCCAACCCAATTGAATTAACACTGCAGGAAAAGCTATTATGTGGGCCAACAGATGAACTGAACAGGATGGCCCAATGTATGATAGGAACCGGACTTCAAGTGTGATGTGATTGAGAAGACCGAAACTACTATAGATGTAATGTTACCAATATATCAATGAATCCTTTTTCTGTTGGGTGTGACATTTTTTTACGTTCAATTTATGTTTCTTTTCATTGCTTTCAAGAAATTGTGCCATTTGTTAGTTTTTAGTTTTAGTAGAGCGCCAGAAGATTAGAGGTGTTACAAGAGAGTAACAAACATAAAAAGGAAGAAGGGGAGAGAAGGACGATAGATGTTTCATAGGAAAGAAAGCAAACCACATCAGAGCACCTGCCTACCACTCACTGCCATATATATGCTGTTAGGAGTACACTTGTGTGTTGCTGTTGAAAACTGGTGGTGTTGGGTCAGCACAACAAGAGAAGCTCACCTGTAGAAGTTCTCAAGGTACCAGTCGAAGGCACGCTCAGCGTGAAACTTGCCGTCCAGGGCAACCAGATGTTTTCTCACCATATCTGCTGGTTAATTAACGTGACTGGATGAAAGGAATATGTGTCTTCACAGATCGTCCACACAGAGAGGGACAGAGAATATCTGAGGAAGACCAAATTTGGGGGGGGGGGGGGAAGGTTAACGTCAGGCTGGAGGTATATATGTGGTTAGTTGGTGTATTATTTCAAGAAAGTAATTTCGAGTACCTATTGGACATTGAAGAAGAGAACAAGTGCAGCCCCAGGCGTTTGAAAGCCACTGACTGCGGAAAAGCGTGAGCGTGAGTCGCAGTTGAGGGGCAAGAGAACTGTCGCTCATAACGTCAGTGCAAGTTAGATCGCTACGAGAGGTTGGTGTGTATAGTTAAACCACAATTACAATATATACAATACATGTACTTTCATTATAGCCAGTGAAGTGATTTCTTCCAGTGGTGCTATGATTTCTTCCAGTGGCTTCAACCCCTAGCCAGCATCATGAACACATATGTCAGAAATTTATTAGAGTACTGTATTCTGAGTTCGTTTGTTTATTTGTTTGTTTTAGTAGAGGTTTTACGGCGCTCGCAACTGCATAAGGTCATATGAGCGCCAGAAGATTAGAGGTGTTACAAGAGAGTAACAAACATAAAAAAGAAGAAGGGGAGATCAGGACGATAGATGTTTGATAGGAAAGAAGGAGCAAACCACACCAGAGCACCCGCCAACCACCCACATTCTGAGTTCACTGCATCCTCCTACAACAGTACAACATACAGATAAGATTACTTGTGAGTGAAGTGCTGGGTCAACCGATAGAACAGGGCAACAGGTTGTTACAAATTTGTCCACAAACAATCATCAATGACAGAAGCCACAGGAACGAAAACATTCAAGCCTCAACTATATGTCAGTGCTCTGACACTTGGTCAAGCACTATGACGTTAGAGTGGTCAAGACAATTGGACAGCTGACACCATCAACAGGAAATAACGTTGTCGAGTATGGAGATAGAAAAGAGGTTCAGTTCCTGCTTCTCGAACTGTATCCTCCTCTGTAACCATCAACAACATCCCCACCATACACACAGCAAGAGGAAGAAAAACAGCAGCAGTAAATTAATTGACAATTTTCAAAAAACATTAATTCATGTAGAGAGGTTTTTATGTCCCCATCATCACAGTTTAGATCATTTAGGAGGTGAGCTTCAACCCAGCCGGTCGGGGCCAACCTGGGTCCCCTGCAAGAGATGGCAAAATGCCTAACCACTACAACAGATGTTGGTTGTTTTAGTCTTGTCTTAATAAGAGTTTTACGGCATTTGAGACACAATAAAGTCATATAAGTGCCGAAGATTAGAGGAGTTACAAGTACAAGAGAATAACAAACACAAAAAAGAAGAAGGGGCGATAGAGACGATACATTTGTTAATATAGGAAAGTAGGAGCAAACCACACCAGAGCACCTGCCAACCACCCTCACCCATGGGTTGTGTAACCCATCAAATATACACATTCACAATAACACAGAAAACTGCATAAAAATAAATACTATTAATAAATAAGCAACTATTTTAATTATTTTCACTGCAACAAACAGCAGCAGGGATTTCAAGCTGAGCCAGGCACAAAGTCTCTGCCACATGAACACACAACACAATAGTGACCTTATCTCGTGAAGCCAGTACCGGCAAGTCACTTTCTGCAAAGTCGTTCCCGATCTATTGTTCTCTGCGTGTGTGTGTGTGTGTGTGTGTGTGTGTGTGTGTGTGTGTGTGTGTGTGTGTGTGTGTGTGTGTGTGTGTGTGTGGGTGTGTGTGTCTCAC
>NW_004797664.1:348804-349943 GCF_000002075.1 Aplysia californica
CTCTGCGTGTATGTGTGAACGAGAGAGTGAGTAATTCTGTCCCGGCAGCCACGACAAGCTTGATCAACAAGTGCGCCATTCTACAAGCAAGTACAAGACAGCTTCTCGTACGTTACAGTCCGAGCCCACGCCTGCACTACCCTCGCAAAACGTCTCGGGCACTGATGCTGATAGTTACTGTAGTGGTTTATAGGCCTATTGGAAGTATGCCAGTTTGCCACAGGCCCACCCCGCCTCAACTGTGCCCTGCAATATCACCATGATGGAAGTTATCACTCGACACTCTCAAAAAGAGTAAATGAATGATTGATTGATTGATTGTATGAATTGAATTGAATTTTTCAATTGTTCTTAAAATAACGAAAGAACATTTATTGTTGAAATTTTAGATTTACAAATTACTAGATCTACTTGCTTTGATTTGCAGTAAAAAAGGAGGAAAATTGAACAACACAAGCTGATTTGACATTTTAGAAGGACTATCTCTACACCAATAATTTGAAGGTGGAGAATAAAAAAAAATGTTAACTTAGAACTACAGTGTAGTAGTGTAATTATGACTGTCATCAATGCTCAAACACTTTTTGAAATTGTGACAAACTGGGCAGCCCCCGGCCTCTAGGCCTAGCTAATACGCGGGCCTCTAGGCCTAGCTAATAATTTAATACGCGGGCCACAAAACACAGATCACGTGTCAACTGGAGGGCCCATATAGCCTAATGGCAGATCGGAGGCGGATAGCATTCGGGTCGGTTGAAGGCACCTAGAAGCTAGAATTCTGTGGTTGAAGGACAACTCGAAAGTGTTTATTATGTTGTCGCCTTTGTCCAGAGCATAGCCCGCTGCTGTGTTTGTGGCCGATCAGCTGTGAAGTACATCTTGCTGATATCTAGGCCTTACACAGGGAAACTGGCGCACCACTGCTGCGACCTCCTCGAGACAAGCTGTCAACCCAAGGGCCACAGAGACGAGACTTCTTTTTTCCGGTATAGGCTAGGCTAGGCTAGATCTAGAGTTCTTCTAGAGTGGCGAAACACGCGGAGGTTTGTGCCTTTGGGTGGGGAGGTGGGACACAGCTGGGCGCTAGCGTCTAACAACAGCCCGTCTTTCTACTTTCTACAGATAGATGATAATGGGGG
>NW_004797664.1:350931-353416 GCF_000002075.1 Aplysia californica
TGTATCATAGAAGTGTGTCTTTTGGTCAATGCCATGTGTATGTAGCCTAACATATCTGGTATCTTTCAGTTTTTAAGTGTGTGTGTGTGTGTGTGTGTGTGTGTGAGTGTGTGTGTGAGTGTGTGTGTGTGTGTGTGTGTATGTGTGTGTGTATGTATGTTTATAATGTATGTCATCATGTATGAGTGCTGTGGTTGATAAGATCTACAGTAACATGTGTAGGTAGCCTAGGTGTGTCACCTGTAGAGTGGGCACCAGCTGGGACGGCCATTGTGACAGTGGCTGTTAGTAGGCCTACTGTTACCTTAAACAGACTCAGCTGCAACAGTAAAAGTTAATGGACAAGTTGAAGCGTGACCTGCCCCTCATGATTCATAATTATGAGAGATTAGTTTTAAACTTCTGTGACATAGGCTACGCTAAAACTAAAAAGGAGTCATTTCACTACTTAGACTTAGATCTAGATAAGATATAGATCTACAACTTGTTGCACAAGGCAAACAAGGCCAGGAAGTGAAAAGAGGGTAAAAGATTAAGATTGAAGAATACTGGACAAGCAGACTGACTTTACCTACGTCTCAACCTTAGGAGTTCATAATTTCCCCGTTTTTAATACCGTATAGAGATCTCTCAATGGAGAATCTCGGACCGGTAGATCTATTCATTAAAATTTTGTCAGGGGGGAGACCCCCCCTGAAATCCCCCTCCTCCACCCCAACCACCCACCCCACCTACCCCACTTTCTCGCCCAATAATGTATGAGAGTGGTCCGGTATTCTTCAATCTTCCCCAAAGTAAAGTCACAGTGCACATTTCAGTGCAAACATTTATAAACAAATTATGCCACTGCTATAAATTATTAAGTCTATCTCAATCTAGATCTAAGATCAAGGTCATGATCAAGACCACAGTTCTAATACGGGGTGCTCATTACGCGTCCTGCGAAATATCGGCGGACGACACTAGCTAGACTCTAGATCTAGATCTAGATTTCTAGGCTAAATGCAGGCGCACGCACGCACGCATGACTTCTCAAGTCGCCGTAATGCAGCAGAAGCAGGTCTGGTTGACATGAACAACTGCCATGCCATGCATGACTCCCATGTCCCGGAACTAGATCTAGATTCTAGATCTCTAGATATAGATAGATCTATATAGATGAACGAATTAGATAATCTAATTAGGGGTCTATTGTTTTCGTGTGTGCATCACCCTGTGGCATGAGGTGTGGTGGGTCAGAGGGTGACTGTGCTGTGAGGTGAACCGACAAACGTCGTTGTACTTCGGTTGATCAATACATAATATGTACACACATTCATGTTACGCCGAGTGAATATACCGCTGCGTCTTGGACGGTGACATGACTTTACTTACAACAATTTTGAGTCTAGCATGCATAGATTTCTTGATCTACAATCTAGATCTATATCTAGATCTAGATTTAGATCTAGATCTAGATCTAGATCTAGATATCTAGATCTAGATCTAGAATCTAGATCTAGATATAGATCTATATCTAGATAGATTCTAGATCTAGATATCTAGATCTAGAACATACTGAGTGTAGGCTACTTAGTGAGAAGGCCTAATTAAAACAGTATTAAAGTCACATTTCGACCAGATTTCCTAGAATTCTAATTTTTTTTCTCTAGATCTAGATCTAGATCTAGATTTTCTAGTTCTAGAATCTAGACTCTAGATTCTACCTAACTGCGCAAATTATGCACCTCATCATCATCAAATATAGATTAGAGATTCTCTAAATGCTAAACTTTTAAAAGTCCCAAATTACTCTGGCATTATCATTATATATTATAAAGTAATGTTGACCTACTTACTTAGCTCTGGCTGTTCCCGCGGTAATCAAGAAAACACAAAAGACAAGTAGATCTAGGCCTAAACAACAGTGCACAAACTTTGAGGTAGATCTACTACACAGCGCCAGCAGCGAGACACGAGTGGGTCTTTGGAGCAGAGACGATTAATCTAACCCGTCGCGTCTTGCGCGGGGTCGTGGCTTGGCCTACGACGCAGCACGTACACATCGGGGCCGTACTTGCCCTAATAACAATAATGTACCTCCTTTTTGTTTGGGTAACAGTAAAGCATGTCGTGTATTCGCACAGTTGACGATCACAGCTTGCTCTGTTTCCTGTTTCCGTAAGACACAACACCAATCCAACTGTGACTCCACACTACGTTCTGCATCGTGTCAAGCAGTTCAAAATGAAGGGATGAAAGGGGGCAGATGACTAAACTTTATTTTTGCCACAGTTTGTTTTCTTGCTTGTTGCTGCTATTTTCCTTGTATTTTAGTTACGTTTTATTCTGTATAATTATAAACATGCTGAAAAAAGATATGATCAGTTTCAAATTCTTAACGAAGGTATCCGGCTGACATTCAACAGAGAATTGTAAAAAGTGTGGTTAACTCAATTAGAACTTATTAATTTGAATAAAGGTATAAACACACACACACACACAC
>NW_004797664.1:353590-357101 GCF_000002075.1 Aplysia californica
ATATATATAATATATGTGTGTGTGTGTGTGTGTTTTAAGCGCTTTTCGACACAATTTAAATCATTTAAGAGATGGGTTTCCAACTATGCCTGTCAGGGTCAACCCAGGTGGAGAGGGATCAACATCACCCAAGCAAAACGACTGAGATACTCTATAAAAATGTTCCCTCCACTTGGAAATTGAACTCGGGTCTCCTGCATGCAACAGTCAAGCCTTTAACTCTAACATGCCATACCCTGGTTTAAATAGAAGTCTCAATTGGATTTTTCAAAAAGAACGAAATTGCAATAATTGCTGAAAGCTGTCATCAACGCCCGGCAATATCGTGGTATCGTGGAAAAGGGGGTAGGGGGAGTATATTCGATTTATTAACATTTTATTAGCAGGGGCTCTAGAAGTTGTAAATTATGATTCTGAAAAGAAAACAGAATAAGTGCCAGGTAAAATTAAACACACCAAATAATAGAGAAAAAAAATGATGGGACCTACTAGTTTTGCCTCCAATCATCCACAGCGCACATGTGTATGTGTGTGTGTGTGTGTGTGTGTGTGTGTGTGTGTGTGTGTGTGTGTGTGTGTGTTTGTGTGTGTGTCTGTGACATAATTTTATATGCATGATAAAAAGGACGAGACCCAGGGGGAGAGTTGATAAAATATAGAAGGGGCCAATCATTTTTCTCTCCGGAAATACCAAAGACTGATATAATATTATTGTGTGCTCAGGCACTCTGACCTGGATTATTTCACTGTGCGCGGGAACGGGAGGCGTGTTTATTGGATGAAGTACGGTACAGCAGTAGCTGTGACCGGTTTCACCTTCTGCGGTGAAGTTGCAACATTCCCGCACGCAACAATACTGACATGGTAGGCCCCTAGGCCAACTTGATGAACTTCATGTCGATGTACCAACCCCAACGTATTATAACCTCCTTGACCAACCCGCAACTCTCCCTCACAGAGGCAAGGAGGTTAAAGCCCGTTGCACAGAGGTAATAAATAAGAATGGCTCCTTCCCTATACGTTCTTGTACTTCTAGCTCCTTCCCCATGATTGCAGACTGTATTTTGACATGCAGATATAGTATTGATCAACATGTATGTATGGAACAAAGGCGAAGCGTCTATATAATCAAATAATCACTGCTTCCCTTCCTAATTTTGAAACATTGTCGCAGTCAAATTCACCCATAGACGTAAACCTCATAAATTAAATGTAAAAAGACGTTCATAATCACCAATGAACAATAGACTATGCCTAACCTTCAAAACCGTTTCATTGCCACAGAAATAGCCTGTTCGCCCCTATCGGGCCACTCCATAAGCAGTCACAAGCTTTGATTAAGTAAGCTTAAAGTGAGGCTGGAAGAGTCAACCAATAGAGTTAAAGGGAACATGTGCATAGCAGTCAGAACTGTTTCATTGTCGCATATACCCTGTTCACCCCTTTCGGGCCACAGTTATAAGCACCCAGACGCGCTGATTAGGTAAGCGAACTATTACACTGGTCGAGTCTACCTCACAGGTGTGAGGGGAACTAACTCCTAATAATCCTTTGACTCCTGCTACTACACTGCTAGTGCTTGTTTTTTTTCCTCGACTTTTTAACGTCCTATAATCAGATCGTGACCACGATTATGACACCGGCTCCTGTCCGCGAAAAGCTAGACAAAAAAAAACAGCCAAATGTGAAATAAAAAATTAATAATTGGCATGCTCTACCAAAGTGTTTCGGCTGCCTGGTATAACATGCCATTGTAGTGCCGACATCTCTGCGTCTTTCCTTGGTGTTCGTGTGTTCAAATCTAAAGTTAAATTTAAGGTTAGTTAGAATAAATATGTAATGAAATACTTTCCAGATTATTTTAGCGGTTGAACAAGCATACAACATGAAATCAGGATTTGTTTTCATTCACAACTCAGAGTTGCCGCCTCCAGTGCCAGTAAGATTCTTGTGACTTGTGTGAGTATGATATCTCCAGGTCCTATCTGGTTCCATTTCACTTTGATTACCCTGTCAAACAAGTCAGCCTTCGCCCCTGTGTGTGGAAGTTCTGGTATGTATCTACATTCACCTATGTTGAATTTACTTTGATTTTAAGCATGTCAGTAAAAATGAAAGTACATGTATCAGAAGGTGTGCTGCGAAAGTGCACTGACACTATGACTCTGAATGTTGACTGAATTATTGTAATGAGTCTAGTATTGTTTATTCTAGTTAGTATTCATCTGTCCTCAAAGAAATTCGCGCGCGCAACCCGCAAGTTGCGTACGCAACTTTTGGCTTCAGCGCAACTTTTGCCATTTTTGTGAATTCGCGAATTTTAGGCAATTTTTCGCAAGAGTTGGAAAAATAATAATTTAATTTCGGTAAAAATAACCGAAATTTTCTTCCACAACTAAAAATTAATAAATAACGACTCGAAGGGGTCAATTCGTACCTGAAATTAGATCTACCACTTCCTTTGCACTACGGGGTGCCCAGTGCCCGTTGCGGATGAGATCGGGCTGGGATGATCGCCGGACTCGTTGCCTGAAAACAACGCGTTTCTTTTTGAGGCAATGAGTCGGGCGCGATCGATTTGTGCCACGATAGCCACTGTGCGCCGTCAGTCTGTCGAGCAAACCGACCCGTCCCGACCTGACCAAGACCTCCCAAAAATAGTCCTGTTTGGACTGAATCATCTTCTACTTCTTCTTGATCTAGCTAAATCTAGACTCTAGATATCTATAATAGAGTAAACTCAATCGTAAACACGATCGTCTGATTACTTAGCTTGCTTGGTTCCGTAGCACCAGGTAGATAGATCTAATATAAAAATTTGTGAAAGACTAAATCTTAGGCCAGGAGGGTAGATCTAGACATGGATCGATTCATCCAGAAAACCCTTAGGGGACGTTCAAATATAATCTTACGCCTGGAAAAGGCCTAAAGGGGGGGGGGGGTGTCTTGACTCCTGTAAAAGAAAAGTGTGAAAGGGGAGGGGGGGGGGTCAAGAACCAACCAAAAGGCGTAAGATTATATTTAAACTGTTTTGGTACACCATACAACCTCCATGCAGTTTGTTTTTACTACGGTAGAGATTCACATTTCACTTTTGATTTTGATCTAACAAAACTCACGTTGGTTACTTTGATTGCAATGAGCATACCAACAATGTATTCCAATATATTCCATGACATTTTTAGCTCTGTACACGTCTTGCAACTTTTCTTGCAACCTTTGGCAACTTTTGCTGTTTTCAAATTCAACTTTCTCTAAGGAAACTACAAGGCTGACTGATTGAGACAACTTTTGACGGAGAACCTGGATACCTAGAGGTGTTATCTCTGGCTCAGAGGTTAGTGGTGAATGACCCACCAATGGCTATGGTCACTATTAGCTGCCGTCATGCATTCTGAGTGTAATTAGTTTGTGCGTTTGGCTGCATCTTATTTTTGCATTTTCTGTTCTTATTTAATACGTTTCTTTTTCGTTTCTTCCTCAAAAGAGGAAAGAAAAATGTTTTAAAAAG
>NW_004797664.1:357665-360912 GCF_000002075.1 Aplysia californica
TGTGTGTGTGTGTGTGTACGTATGTGTGTGTGTGTACGTGTGTGTGTGTACGTGTGTGGGGGTGAGAGAAAGGGGGGGGGGGGAGGGAGTGTGTGTGAGAGAGAGTGATACAGAGAGAGAAGGAGAGACACAGTGACAGACATACAGACAGAGAGACAGACAGACAAAGAGAGAAAGAAGACATAGAGAGAAAGAGTGTGTCCATGCAGAATACCTTATCGCTACAGCAAAGACACCTTATATCTTTAATGACCATGATCAATTACCGGCAGGCTTGCAGATCCGCCTATCATCATTTATGAGGCAGGCTGTGCTGTTCCTGCCTATCAATCATGGCCAACGAGGACACAGAGGAATACAGTATCCCAGCAGACAGAAATCAAACTCAAGTCTACTGAGTGCCAAGGCAAAGAGCCTAACTTCTACATGCGACTCTGGTAGCCTACATCTAATTAAACATGAATAAAAAGAAAGCACAAGACAAAGTGGAAGACCTATATAATATATAAGTATAATATGACCCTGAGGTACAACATGAAAGCAAAAATGAGCAATTACTTTTGACATACGGAATTATGAATTGGGAATAACCAAGAAGAGATAAAGAGTTTTAAAAAAACACCCCAAGTAACGTCTGATGATGGCAATGAAAATGATCATGAAAAGGGACTTTTCAAACAAAATAACTTCCATTCAGATGAGAGAAAAAGTAAGACAGACAGAAAGAAATGACAGAAGGAAAGGAAAGAAGTTGGACCTATTTGTTTGTTTGTTTGAGTAGGTGTTTTACGACACTCTTGATTCAGTTTTGTTCTTAGGACCTACTTCTAGGGGCGCTCTCCAATCACTCATGATAAAAAGAGGAATGAACATGAATACCTAGCCAATAATACAAACAAAAACTAGTGAGATAAATTCCACACAGTAAATTTATTAAACATATTTTTCAGCTGCCCGCAGAAAAAGAGCTCTTTGCACAGCTTTGAAAAGTCCAAAAAGACAGGTAAACTGACATACCTAGTATATAATATCAATGACAGTTCAGACAACCTTTTTACGCCTTCAATCATGCCGCTGTCACTGAAACTTCTCCATCAGACAAACTAAAAAGTGTTCTGAGGGGTCAACAATAAGCGGTCAGATGTAAGTCATTATATGAGGCCTAAGAGTCAACAACGAGAGGTCGGAGTTAATTCAAGACATGAATAATTAATAAAGGGTCAACAACATGGGGTTGGACAAACGGTAAATTTCTAAAAGGTCACCAAGCAGGACAACAGTCCTGAGGGTCAACAACGAGGGATAGGACTAAAGTTAAATTTATAAATGGTCAATAACAAGGCATTGAGGCTAAGTCAAGACATGAGTCTTGAGGGTCAACAACGTGGGGTCGGAGTAAATAACATTAGGAGTTGGAGGTAAGTCAAGACATGAGTCCTAGGGGTCAACAACGTGGGGTTGGACTAAAGGTAAATTTATAAGCGGTCAACAACGAGGGATAGAGGCTAAGTCAAGACTTGAGTCCTCCTGAGGGTCAACAACGTGGGGTCGAACTAAAGGCAGAGTTATAAATTATCAAAAATGAGGGGTAGGGGTTAAGTCAAGACATGAGTCCTGAGGATCAACAACATGGGGTTGGACTAAAAGAAAAAATCATAAATGGTCAATAACGAGGGGTTGGAGCTTAGTCAATAGGGTCAACAACATGGAGTTGGATTGAAGGTCAAATTCTAAAGTGTCACCCAGAGGGGACGGATCGAAGTCAAGACATGAGTTCTGAGGGTCAACAACGTGAAAAAGGATAAAAGGCACGGTTATATAAACGGTCAACAACGAGGGGTTGGGGGAAAGTCAAGACATGATTCCTGAGGGTCAACAACGTGGGGTCGGACTAAAGGCAAAGTTTTAAATTATCAGTAATGAGGGGTAAGGGTTAAGTCAAGAAATGAATCTTGAGGGTCAACAACAAGGGGTTGGAATATAGGCAAAGTAATATGGTCAACAACGATGGGTTGGAGCTTAGTCAAGGCACGAGTCTTGAGGGTCAACAACGTGGGGTCGCACTAAAGGAAAAATTTGTAAAAGTCAACAGCGAGGGGTTGGAGCTTTGTCGTTAGGGTCAACAACATGGGGTTGGATTGAAGGTCAAGTTCTAAAGGGTCACCAAGAGGGGACAGATCGAAGTCAAGACATGAGTTCTGAGGGTCAACAACGTGGGGTCAGACAAAAGGCAAAGTTATAAACGATCAACAATGAAGGATGGGACACGAGTCCTGTGGGTCAACAACGAGGGATCGGACTAAACGTACAGTTCAAAAGGGTCACAAAGAGGGAGAGGACTGAAGTCAAAACATATGAGGCCTGAGGGTCAACAACGTGGGGTCAGAATAATAATAATAACAATGCTGATAATTTCTATAGCACCCACTCCCGTGTGAACACAGCTTTAGGCGCTTTACATGTACAAACTATTTTCCCACTCGCATACGTGCGCACGCACCCACACATACACACACACACACAAACACACAAACACACACACACACACACATTCACAATCACGCACACATTACACGCACACACATCTACTTGCTTATCACATGTTACAAAATGAGCACATACAAATACATAAAATAATATAAACTATGCAATTCGCACAATACATAAATGGATACATAGTCATTTACATAAACATTGTACTGAACATGAATCTACTGACATGATGATTTCATTAAATGTGTCTTTAAAGATATTTTAAATTTAGACTCAGATGCGGTATGTCTCGAGGGTTGGGGAAGAGTTCCAAACTGATGGAGCAAGGTAGGCAAACGATCTTTCAGCTAATTTTTTTTACCCCCCTTTCTGGGACTCTTAAAAGATACTGATCGCCTGATCTTAGTGATCTAGAGTTTTTGGAGCATAAATTTGGATGAGATCACTGATATATGAGGGAGCTTTATTATTGGCACATTTATGATATAATATTGTAATTTTATATGCTATTCTAGCTGACAAAGGGAGCCAATGCAACGTTCTTAAGATGGGAGTAATGTGATTCCTCTTTTTTCTGTAGTACTAGCCTTGCAGCTTGATTTTGAAAATGTAACTTGTGAAGAGTGGTATTTGGTATGTTAGTTAATAAAGCACTGCAATGATCGAAGCGTGAAAACAAAGATGACACGAACGTTTTCAATGAGCCTTCATTCAAAAACAGATATATATAAGACAAAAGAAAAAAATTAAGTGA
>NW_004797664.1:361417-368694 GCF_000002075.1 Aplysia californica
GTTTATTTAAGTTTTTGATCAGGTCATGATTGATTGAGTAGGTGTTTTACGGCACTATCGACCCAATTTGATCTAGTCAGTTAACATTAACAGCACCAACAAAGTGCAAGAAATATTACAGAATAAAAAATCCACCCCAACAGCCTCACACTCAAACTCAAAATCAACAGTAAGCTCTACCCACACCATTCTACCCCTGCAACCACCCCCCCCCCAAAAAAAAAAACAACAACAACAACTACACTGCCCCCTCAACTACCTCCCGCCATGGCCATGGCAATATCTACAAAATCCTACTCTGAACCTAGCCTATCCACCTAGCTCTCTATCAACCTATCAACCTATCTGCCTATCTCTTCAGCCCCACTGCGTCATTTTAAGCCTGAGTGTGATATACGGAAATCGTAGCAACAGAGCACTGAGACCTGTTTGACCAGAAAAGTGGCTAGACCTTCTGTTGTCACCAAAGTTTGCACTGAAAGTAAGGAACAAAACCTCTTATCATTCTATATCAGTGACAATGTTTCTAAGTAGCTTCATTACAAAATCTCCATCTGGACATCATACAAGGAACATTGTTTTCTTGAGTCTTTGCTGGTTTTTACAGCACTATCAACACAATTTATTGTACGGTGAGCTGGCCTCCGCAAAGCAAGTGCAAGGGAACCCCCATCTTCGCTTCAAAGATGTGTGCAAGCGAGATATGAAATCACTTGATATGAGTTCTTTGGTGGGAGACACTGTGAGCTGGTCTCATCAGAGGTGAAGCCCGACTGCGACAGGCAGCTGAAGACAAACGCGATCACCGAAAGAACAGCCAGAGGCTACCAATGCAGGAAGACACCATTCATAAGTGCAGCCATGGCTACAAGGACTGCCATTCTGTGTGGACCTGTTCAGCCACAGCAAGTGCTGCTCTCGAACCTGAAATCTCCTACGGCGCAGATCCATAGTATCCTGAGACTGAAGGATGCCATGCCATAAACACAATTTCACATGAGAGAAATAAAACAGTCAACTGTTAAAGTAGTCCATGGCAGTCATCTGGAGGAATTGACATGTCAATTCAAGAGTAGCTGCATATTGAAGGATTCTTGATGCTTGGCAATTGTCTGTTAGTTCTTGAATGACTAATTGAAGAAAAAATTGTTTCACGGTGCTATTGGCACAATTTGATCATGTTAGCCCAGCACTCATTTGGCTGGATGCCCTGTGCAGCGCGGGGATGTTACCATCCAGGGTGAGTGGAAGGTCCTTCCTGTCAGGGCATGGTATCTGCTTCTTTGGTAGCTGTTAACTGTTGGCTTGACATCTTTCTAAGAAAAATATATAAGGTAGCTTGAGTTACTAAATTTGAATAAAGACAATGCACATAGCTGCAATAATGGTCACTTAGCGCACACATGAGAAATAAAGTTACGGAGAAAAAGAAAAAAAAGGAATGACCCTACAAAGGCATTCTCCTTCCAACAGCTATAAGAAATAGTGGTAGTTTTTGATGGTGTATATTTTAACGAGGCAATTTTTTCATTTAAGTGCCAACTACAGATTTTCCTAAAATCTGCCTTTCATAGCACTTATTAAAAGGACGGGCAGACATTTTTTTATAAATCTGTCAGCACATATGTTTAAAAACTTTTCCTTTATTGATTTTTTCTTAAGAACTTGCATCTGTATAATTTGTAAATTTTTCAAAGTAGAAAAAGGGTCGCTATAAAATTGTTTACTATCGGTTTAAAAAGACAGACATTTATAAAAAAAATCTGTCAGTATATGTTTTATCATTTACCCTTTCCACCTAAATGCCAAATTAAAACTTTTAACTTTAAATCAGAAAAACCAATTGGCATTTTTCTAATTTTACTTCAATAATAAATAAACAAGTAGTGTTCCAAGACATATTTCCCAGACAAATACCTCCTAGATGCTCCTGTCTGTGGGTGCTTCCCCGGCTGGTCCTCCTGTCCCCGGCTGGTCCTGGTGATGAAGACGTGTCAATAATATCCTCTTGATTCTATACAATTATTGTAACTGTTTCAGAAAATAAAAAGAGTCACTTTTTTTTTTTTTACTACTAGTTTAAAATACCAGAAGGACATTTATAAAAATCTGTCAGAAAATACGTTTTATTATTTTTCCTTTTCACATAAATAATTTTCCAAGACATATTTCCCAAACAAATACCTCTTGTAGATGCTCCTGTCTGTGGGTGATCCTCCGGCTGGTCCTCCTGTTCGCGGCTGGTCCTGGTGATAAAGACGTGTCAATTCATACAATCGTCTTACATCTATGGGCTACAGTTTTGTATTTTTGATTCAGAAAATAAAAACACTCGTTATAATATTATTTACTACCAGTTTAAAAGGACATAAGGACATTGATAAAAACCTGTCAGTAAATACATTTTATTATGTTCTCTTTTCACCTAAATGCCAATAAAAAAAAACCCAACAAACTTTCACCACGAAATTTTAAAAAACCCACGAAATTTATTTTTCTAATTTTACTTTAACAATTAACAAATAATTTTCGAAGACATATTTCCTAAACAAATAGGCTACCTCCTGTAGATGCTCCTGTCTGTGGGTGCTCCTCCGGCTGGTCCTCCTGTCCCCGGCTGGTCCTCCTGTCCCCGGCTGGTCCTGGTGATGAAGACGTGTCAATACAATCATATTGCAACTATACAGTTTGTATTTTTGCTTGAGAAAATAAAAACAGTCGCTATATTTTCTACTATCGGGTTTAAAGGCCATAATAACAGTTATAAAAACCTGCCAGTATACCGGCATACGTTTTATTATATTACCTTTTCACATAAATATTTTTTTTAACTTTCACTTTGAAATTGAAAAAAAGCTCCACTAGCAATTTTTCTAATTTTTATTTCAACAATTAATAAATAATGTTCCAAGACATATTTCCCAGACAAATACCTCCTGTAGATGCTCCTGTCTGTGGGTGCTCCTCCGGCTGGTCCTCCTGTCCGCGGCTGGTCCTGGTGATGAAGACGAGTCAATACAGTTTAGATTTTTGTTTCAAAATATAAAAAGAGTGGTTATAATAATGTTTACCACCAGTTTAAAAGGACAGAAGGTCATTAATAAACATTTTTCAGTAATTACATTTTATCATTCTCCCTTTTCACCTAAATACAGCTATATCACTTTTACCTTTAACAAAAAAAACCCTGTAATTATGTATGATAAAATAATGTTCCAAGACATAGTTCACACCGCCCTCCGCCCCCCACCCCCCACCCCCCACCCAGGGCGGTGCTACTGACTGAAGTGTCTTTAGGCCATTCCCAAAGGGGGGACATAAACCATGTTCCTATGAATAGTAGAATTGTAATTGTAAATCAGCTGATTCATCAATGTCATGCTCATAACTGTGCCTGGACTGCAAGAGGGAACTGCTGCTTTTTCCAAATCCATACTATCGTCATTTCCTCTAGTTCTTTTGTATGTTTGTCAAACTCTTGTGACCCACTATTTCAGGGGTGCCTTGATAAAGCAGACTTTGTGCTGTTGAAGCTAGAGAGATGGGCAGAGAAAGTCTGATTCCCTGTAAGGACTTCTGTTGACATTCACCCCTGGGCGCTCAAATGACCTTATGCAGTTGCGAGCGCCATAAAACCTCTTCTGAAACAAAACAAACAAGAAAGACATATTTCCCTGACAAATACCTCCTTTAGATGTCCTGTCTGCGGGTGCTCCTCTTGGTGGTCCCAGTGGTCCTTAAGGAACAATCCAGTATACACGCCACTCCAACATCCTCACACTCAAACTCAAAATTAGCAGGAAGCTCTACCCACACCATTCTACCCCTGCAACCCTCCCCACCCCTTCCCCCCAAAAAAAAAGAAAAACCTGCACTGCCCCCTCAACTACCTCCCACCATGGCCATGGCAATACCTACAAAATCCTACTCTGAACCTAGCCTATCCACCTAGCTCCCTATCAACCTATCTGCCTATCTCTACAGCCCCCACTGCATCACTTTAAGCCTGAGTGTGAGATACGGAAATCGTGTTGTCTGTGGGTGGTCATCCGGCGGCTGGTCCTGGTGATGAAGACGTGTCAATAAACACAATCTTCTTACATCTATACAGTTTGTACTTTTGTTTTAAGAAAATAAAAAGAGTAGCTATAATATTGTTTTTTAGCAATTTAAACGGACAAAAGTTCATTTATAAAAATATGTCAGAAAATATGTTTCATCATTATCCTTTTTTATCAACATGCAAAAAGTAAAACTTACCTTTAAATCATAAAAACCAATAGGTACTTTCCTAATTTCACTTTAATAGTGAATTAACAAATAGAGTTCCAATTCATATTTCCCAGACAAATACCTCCTGTAGATGCTCCTGTCTGTGGGTGTTCCTCCGGCTGGTCCTCCTGTCCCCGGCTGGTCCTGGTGATGAAGACGTGTCAATTAATACAATCGTCTTACATCTATACATACAGTTTGTATTCTTTTTGTGAAAAAAATAAATTGTAGATAAAATATTTTTGCCACCGGTTTAAAAAGCAAATACATTATTAAAAATTTGACCAAAAAATATGTTTCAACTTTTTCCTTTTTTCACCTAAACATTAAAAAAAATGTTTACCTTGTGCTTGTAATCAGAAAAACCAATAGGTATTTTTCTAATTTTACTGTAATAGTAAATTACCAAATACAGTCGAACCTGCCCTGACGGCCACCTCTATAAGACGGCCACCTGTAAAACGGCCACTTTCCATTTCCCCCCTTGCGTTTTTTTCTATAATTTAACTGTGTAAAATGGGCACCTGTCCAACTCAGCCGCGGCCACCATATTATAACACACAACCCCTATCACACCAAACAATAACACTTGTCTTAGACGACCACCTTAGTGACTCCATTACGTTTTGTCATAAATTGTGCTTTGGCCCCTGGCGTTGTGGGCGAGCCGTCATAATTCAGTCACCTGTTGTTGTTAATGTACCTCCAACTCCAACCGATCATGTTGCGTAGGCCCCTCTCATTATTGACCAATAGGTAACAATTGTTCATCTGCTGGTGGGGTAAGCGTGTGATCCCTCGGTAACCCATAAGCCCCGCCCAAAACTTATACAAAAATCGTGAGAGGAGTGGTCACTGTTTACCCAGTCTGTAACAAAGTAACAATGGACGTCAACATGAACTTGTGACAGAAGCGTCGCTTGTTCTCCTCGTGGTGGCGACCCATGTGTTTGTTTTACCATAGCACTTGGTCCTCCTTGTCTGACACTTTTCCTTTCAATGTCGCCCTCGCACAAAAGCAACAATAAAAAAAAAAAAAAGAGAAAGAAAAAACCCCATCAAAGACAACAGCAACAACAATAACAACAACAACAACAATGCAGCTACTTTCGAGAGACCTCAGAGAGGAATGGGTTGTTTTCTTTATCTTGATCAGTCCTGCTCAAGATAACTGTCTTATACGGCCACTTTTCTCCTCGACAATGAGTGGCCGTCTTACACAGGTTCGACTATTACCAAATAATGTTCCAATACATATTTCCCAGACAAATACCTCCTGTAGATGCTCCTGTCTGTGGGTGCTCCTCCGGATAGTCCTCCTGTCCGTGGCTGGTCCTGGTGATGAAGACATGTCAATTAATACAATTGTCTTGTGTCTCTACAGTTTCCGTTTTTGTTTCAGAAAAATAAAGAGTTGATATATATTTTACTACTGGTTTAAAAGGACATTATTAGACATCTGTAAGTATATACGTTTTTTATTTTTCCTTTTCAGCGAAATGCAATTAAAAGCCTTAGAGCTTGAAAATTGTTTTAAAATAAATACATTTATTTTTCTAACTTAACTTCAATGTTTGACTATTTGGACTGGTACATCTGACTGCATTTCATAGAAAGACAGAACAAAATGGTTCGACCACCTGTTACGTATGTTACCTAGCCAGCCAGCCTTAAGAGCCTATAACACCAAGCACTCAAGCTATAAAGGAAGAGGAAGGCCACACAAAGGGTGGATTGAAGTTGTCAAGGAAGCCCGGATAAATCATAGTATCCGAACTGAAAGAGCTGCGGAGCTAGCCTACCATAGAAAACTGCATCTCACCTCTATGCATAATGGCAACAGAGGATGAAAAGTAAAAGTAGGTAATTGATCAATAATGTTCCAAGACATATTTCCCAGACAAATAGGCCTACCTCCTGTAGATGCTCCTGTCTGTGGGTGATCCTCCGGCTGGTCCTCCTGTCCGCAGCTGGTCCTGGTGATGAAGACGTGTCAATTCATACAATCGTCTTACATCTATGGGCTACAGTTTTGTATTTTTGATTCAGAAAATAAAAAGACTCGTTATAATATTATTTACTACCAGTTTAAAAGGACATTAGGACATTGATAAAATCCTGTCCGTAAATACATTTTATTATGTTCTCTTTTCACCTAAATGCCAATAAAAAACCCAACAAACTTTCACCACGAAATTTTAAAAAACCCACGAAATTTATTTTTCTATTTTTACCTTAACAATTAACAAATAATTTTCCAAGACATATTTCCTAAACAAATACCTCCTGTAGATGCTCCTGTCTGTGGGTGCTCCTCCGGCTGGTCCTCCTGTCCGCGGCTGGTCCTGGTGATGAAGACATGTCAATTAATACAATCGCCTTACATCTATATAGTTTCCATTTTTCTTTCAGAAAATAAAGAGTTGATATATTTTTACTACTGGTTTAAAAGGACTTTAATAAAAATCTGTCAGTAAATACGTAGGCCTCTTATTATTTTCTCTTTTCACCTAAATGTAAAAATAAAACTTTTACCTATAGATCAAAAGAACCGATAGATATTTTTCTTTTTTTCTATTTTTTTTTTGGTAGAGGTTTTACGGCGCTCACAACTGAATAAGGTCATATGACCACCATGGGGTGGATGTCAACAGAGAAGTTTTTACAGGGAATCAGACTTACTCTGCTCACCTCTCTGGCTTCAACAGCACAAAGTCTCTTTCGACTTTCAAAGCACCCCGGAAATAGTGGGTCACAAGAGTGTGACAAACATATTAAAAAGTAGAGGTAAATGACGATAGTAAGGATTGGGAAAGTAAAAGCAGCAGTCCCCTGTTGTAGTTCAGGCACAGTTATGAGCTACTCATCGGACAGAGACAACAGTTCATTTAGCCAGCGAGCGGACGGGTGGATGGAGAGACTCCATGCATTCAAGCAGGCAGACAGACGGACGGGGAGCGACTCCTATTGCATACTATTTACACCCTGCCCCCCTCGTAAAACAT
>NW_004797664.1:371090-374891 GCF_000002075.1 Aplysia californica
GGACCCAAAAAATGAACTGTCTTGAGGTTCGCAGTCCACTCACATGGCCGTCCGTTACCCGCTCGCTCTGACAGTCCGCGAGTAACGAACCCGTCCATCCGCTCGCCCCAACTCTAATAAAAACGAGAAGGGTGGGGGGGGGGTATTTTTAAAATTTTGCTTTAATTATAAATTAACAAATAATGTTCCAAGACATTATTTTCCAGACAAATACCTCCTGCAGATGCTCCTGCGGCTGGTCCTCCTGTCCGTGGCTGGTCCTGGTGATGAAGACGTGTCAGTTAATATAATCGTATTGTATCTATACAGTTTGTATTTTTGTTTCAGAATATACAAGAAGGGATATATTTTTACTACTGGTTTAACTTAACTATGTCTCGTCAGTTGCAGCGTCCGGCAGTCGAGGTCCATAACTATGGCTGGACCGATGTGAAGTCATTGTATTATGGTAGGAGCCGAATATAAAAAAGTATGAGCTAACAAGCCTTTAGTTTGACCCGGATGTCAAAGATAAATGAATTCTACATCTGCGTAATGCTTAATTGATGAGTTTGACTCGAAACAAGTGGTTTTATAAACGTAATATGTCGGGTCTCATTTCCACAAACACGAGAGAATTACGCGGAAACGTGATTTCAAATTGCATGTTAAAAGGGCAGAAAAGACATTAATGAAAACGGGTCAGGAGAAATGTTTTATTAGTTTTCTTTTTCACCAAAATGCAAAAACAAGTCTTTCACCTTGAAATAACAAAACCAATAGTTATTTTTCTAATTTTACTTTAATTATTAATAAATAGTGTTCCAAGACATTTCCCAGACAAATACCTCCTGTAGATGCTCCTGTCTGTGGGTGCTCCTCCGGCTGGTCCTCCTGTCCGCGGCTGGTCCTAGTGATGAAGACGTGTCAATTAATACAATCGTCTTACATTTATACATACAGTTTGTATTCTTTTCGTGAAAAAATAAACTGTCGCTAAAATATTTTTGCTACTGGTTTAAAAAGCATCAAAGACATTTTTAAAAATTTGTCCAAAAATATGTTTCATCATTTGTCAACCAATACTATTGTCTTACGTCTGTACGGTTTGTATTTTTTGTTTCAAAATATTAAAAAAGTCGTTATAATATTGTTTACCACCAGTTTAAAAGGACAGAAGGTCATTAATTAAAAACCTTTCAGTAAAAATACATTTTACCATTCTCTCTTTCCACCTAAATGCAACAATAAAACTTTTACCTTTAACTCGAAAAACTATAATAATGAACACCCAGACATATTTCCCAGACAAATACCTCCTGTAGATGTCCTGTCTGTGGGTGCTCCTCTTGGTGGTCCAGGTGGTCCTTAAGGAACAATCCAGTATACACGCCACTCCAACATCACCACACTCAAACTCAAAATCAGCAGGAAGCTCTACCCACACCATTCTACCCCTGCAACCCCCCCCCCCCTTTCCCCCCAAAAAAGAAAAACCTACACTGCCCCCTCAACTACCTCCCGCCATGGCCATGGCAATATCTACAAAATCCTACTCTGAACCTAGCCTATCCACCTAGCTCCCTATCAACCTATCTGCCTATCTCTACAGCCCCACTGCGTCATTTTAAGCCTGAGTGTGATATACGGAAATCGTAGAAGCAAGCCACTTTGATACTTGTTGGACCAGAAAAGTGAACAAACCGTCTGATGTCACCAAACTTTGAACTGAAGGAAAGGGATAGAATTGCCTCGTCATCTTTCTAGTTCAGTGATCTCGTATAGTGAAGCAGCTTCTGTACAATATCTGAAACAGTACATCATACAAAGAATTTTTCTGGCGTTAAGTCCATGTTTTTACAGCCCTATCCGTACAATTTCACACAAGCTTGAGAAATCAAAGTGCACAGTCAGCTGTTATAGTTGCCAGTTATCGTTCGCTAGTGTAACTGACAGAAGTCCATTTCAGGGTAGCTGTGGCAGTATAATTCGTCTGGCTGGTTGTCTAAGAGTGAGTGGAAGGTCCGTGCTGTCTGGGCAGGGTGTCAGCTTCTTGGGTGACTGTCAGCAGTTGGCTTCTCATGTGGGTGCTGGCTTTCTGTGAAAAATAAATTTGAAGTCAAATTAGTTATTAATTAAACTTTACAGTTTAAGCAAAGAAAAGCACATCCAAGGCAATAACAATTATCAAAATGTAGGGAAAAAATACGACAGACCTCTAGGTCACGAGAGCCCCCATATTGGTTTTTGATTGAGTATTATGTTCTATATCGCTATAGTGAAAATCTGTTCATGTATTTGCCACATAGATCTACAGATTTTCCAAACATCAACTTTTCTTACTACTGATTAAAAGGATGGACAAACATTTACAAAAATCTGTCTGCAAAATTATGAGTTAAAAATGTTCACTTTTTTACAACTTTGATACTATGCATTTCTTGTAGACAATTTTTGCAAAACAAAGATATTTCCTGGGTCAATAATATTAACAATGACTTCCTGTTGGAGCATTTAAAATACCAAATACTGGTATAAGCGTATCTTTGAATTCACCGCATTCTATCAAAATAAGCCAAACAGTAGAAGAAACAAATTGTAGCATGTTATAAAGAAAGGACATTTTTATCCTTCTAGGAGATCTTCACATGGTTGTGTATTTTTGACCAATTAAAACTTCCATTATTCCAATATTAGTATCAGTGTGATAATGCAACCTATTGAAGGAGAGGTTCCACCTTCAGGGACACGAAGCAACCAATATCATAAATTGTTCTCAGTTGAATTGATTTAACAAGCAAATATTCAGGTCTTAGGTTAATTTTAGACTCATTACTCGACATGATCAGGGGCATTTTTTGAGAGACACCTAAATACAAACAAGTAATTTAAAGTTGAACTCAAAACTCCCCAATTATTGGTAATTTTTAATTTCTAAAGTAGTAATTGGGTTAATGTCCTAATACGGGACGTCTGTTAATAGGGAGAGAGAGAGAGAGAGAGAGAGAGAGAGAGAGAGAGAGAGAGAGAGAGCGAGAGAGCGAGAGAGAGCGAGAGAGAGCGAGAGAGAGCGAGAGAGAGCGAGAGAGAGCGAGAGAGAGCGAGAGAGAGCGAGAGAGAGCGAGAGAGAGCGAGAGAGAGAGAGCAAGAGAGCGAGAGAAAGAGAGAGTGATTGCTCTGGCTTAAATCAAGAGTCGCAAGGGTAGTTGCTGGATGTGGAATACTGAAAATAGAAATTACTAATTCTGAAGGAACTAGGAGGAAGGGGTTAAGGGGGGGGGGGTGCAGTTTGAGTAGAAAGAGTGCACAGGAAATGCAAGTGAGAGAGAAACAACGGAACTAGCCCAAAATAGGGAAAGGGGAATGAAATGACATTTCAGTACGCACAATATGTACAATGAGGAGGAATGGGGAGAGACGAAGAATGAGGACTTGATAATAAGAATTGGAATACGGTTCAATATAAAAAAAATACGAAAACAAATAACATACCTGAATATTTGTTAAGATAGAATGGAATCTAAATCTCTATGTGTCGCCTGATCGCCTCGGTTTCATTAGCACAGGAGACGGGAAGGTAGTGTCCAATGTAGTTTTACTACAGGAATCACAAGTACCTGAAATGTCGCCAGCTTCGAACTGATTACTTTCTGCTCAAAGTGCCTTAAGAGAGCACGAACTGAATTGTATTCACCAAGTAGCTGTCTGCTGATTGGCTGTTGGATCTCCGAATTCTACTCATCAGTCACTTTTTTTTTAGCTGAGTACTGTAAACGAGGCGTCACAAAAAGCGTGGACTAACATACCCAGGAAGACAACGTT
>NW_004797664.1:378244-380790 GCF_000002075.1 Aplysia californica
TTACCTTTCGTTCTTTCTTTAGTTGGATTGTTTGCTGTATACTGTAAAACTCTCACATGTAGGTCTCTCTCTCTCTCTCTCTCTCTCTCTCTCTCTTCTGACCTCAAAATGTAAACAAAGGTAACATTCCCTTTCCTTTTAGATCTCTAACTAGAACAGGATGGAGCCGATGGAGTTTGAACTAAGCATTTATTTTTAAAAAAGTAGGTTTTGATCGCTGCGTGTATCGATAAAATAGCAAAATTACGTTAAGATATTGGTTCCAGTTTCCTCTATAGGTTCAAACCATCACGGAAATCCCCAAAATGTACTTCACATTTTGCTGGCGATATGCATTGTTACATTCTAGACAAGTAGGCTACTCCAGAAATGAATGGACTTGACCAACACATGTCTCGGTGAGAATACTAGAATACATGTACGTACATGTACAGGGGGATAGAAAATAAATTTTAAAAACTTTACAGCTTGTTTTCTGAACATCTCGCACAAAATTTGAACTTGAATGTTGTAATTTGGAATGAATAATTCAGCCAAAAGGAGTTTGTTTGACATAAAATTCATATAAGGAAGTAACTTTTCGAAAACTAAAATACCTTTTTTAAAATAACTTACTTTACTTACCGTGCTTTTATCCGCCGCTTAATGCCGCGTATTCCCTTTTGGGTGTCTCGGGAAAAAGGAGACGTCTCGCTGCCACCAGTCGGAGAGCTTGGGTCACGGGGATGTCGTGAGATGTTAGGGTTTCCCTGACTCCATCCATCCAGGTCTTTCCTGGTCGCCCTCTAGCCTTGTTGCCATTTTTAATTTTTTATGTAGGCACGTTGTTGGTAATCGCATGAGATGTCCGAACCATTTGATTCTTTGGAGTTGGATGTGATGCATGACATCATAATTTGTGCCCACTAGATATAGTTCTCTTAATACTCAGTTTCTAATTTTGTCTCGAACTACTTCTACTGCTTTTTAAAAAAAAAAAACGACCCATAAAAACGCAAAATGCACAAATCTAAAAGATTTTGTGAGGAAAGTTATGAAAACGATTTGTTCGTTCATTTTTCTTCCTTTTTCTTTTAAAATTTATTTTTTTCACCTCTGCAACATTTAAACAATATTTCTTTTCTCTTACAGTGTTTTAAATTCTGGAATTGCTGGAACCTGTGCTCTATATGTCCACATTTGGACTCAACACACTTTAACATTTACGCGTCCTTCGCAATGTTCAGTGGTGGCATCCACTCAATACCGCGTGCTCAACAAAGCCTCACAAGCTGTCCATTGCGGATGGGATTGGGTCGGGTCGGAATAATCGCCCGACTCGTCACCTGGTTTGTTTTTGAGGTGACGAGTCGGGTGTGATCGGTTTGTGCCACGATAGCTGCAAGACCTGACCCGACAAAAAGGGGGAGGGTGGGGTTGCCAGGTAGACAGCATTTGTGGAGTTGACATAATAAGTACATTGTATCCTGAAAGACGAATACTGTATTGGCTTTGCCAATTAACCAAACGTCATCCAGGAAATGTTCATGCTTTTCAAGTCGATCGAGAAATCCTGAACATATTGCCATCCTCTGATCTATATCAGCTTCCCGAGCAGGAAAATGGGTACGTCGTAGATGAAGATCTGAGAATGTGGACCGTTACAAAAGTCTAGCAACAGACATCGTCTACGTTCAGACGTCTCATGGGACTCGTATCTACATACTGAATTCTGCAATGTCGTGTGTTGGACCTGAAGTAGTCGTTTTGTATGGACATTTTTGGTTCTGATTCTTTACAGGCCCTAACTGATGGAACTTTTCCACCCATTCCATCAAAGAAGGCCTTAAGGGCACTTTAACATTATTTCCGGGCCTTGTGCGGAACTTATGAAATGAGTTGGTGGCGAGGTAATGTTCAGTACAAAAAAATGCTCTCTGCTTTTTACTAATCTAAACCATGATCCCAGCAGGCAAAGGGGACTTAATAAAAACAGTATCCGCACACGTCTGTTGACCTGTTAGACTACTGTAGCTTGCTGCAATATGGCGCGATCAATGGTAGGCCTAATACAAACTGGTGCACCATGATGCAAGAATGGGAACATAGCTGAAAATGGGTTGGGTTTTTAGGCGCCATGTAGAGCAAAACTATTCTGTGGAGCTACCTGTAAAATGAATATCAGCCAAATTCATTGTTTTTGTTTTAGTGGAGGTTTTATGGCGCTCGCAACTGCATAAGGTCATATGAGCGCCAAGGGGTGGATGTCAAAAGAGAAGTCCTTACAGGAAATCAGGCTTAGGCTCTGGCCACACAGCAAGCAGAGCGGCACAGCAGAGCACAGCAGTGAAAATTAATACAAAGACAAAGAGGTGACTGGTGGTACGACTCGAGACGCGTCCAGTGCAAAGATGACGGTTTATTTATTGCCGCTGGCTTAGCTTGAAATTAAAATTTGCCCTCGTCTGCACGCACGTTGTTGTTAAGTGTCAATAAAAGAAATAAATAAAAAAAATAAAAGAGAAAGGGTGAGAGAGGGAGGAAGAAGGAGAGAGAGAGAGAGAGAG
>NW_004797664.1:381413-382676 GCF_000002075.1 Aplysia californica
AGAAGAAGAAGAAGAAGAAGAAGAAGAAGAAGAAGAAGAAGAAGAAGAAGAAGCTTTTTTTTTTTAAAGATTATTCAGGAGGCGGGCTTCCGACTCTTTTTGCAAGGGACAACCCGGGCTGAAAGGAATACGAGGGAAAGATAGAGAACGGAAAAGAGAAAGAAAGAGAAAAAGAGAGAGGGAGAAAGAAAGGGAGAGAGAATGAAAGACAGATAGAAAGGAAGTGAGAAAGAAAGAAAGAAAGACAAAAAGAGAGAGAGAGAGAGAAAGAAATAAAGAGAGAGAGAGAGAGAGAGAGAGAGAGAAAAGGGCGGGGGACGGCGAGAGAAAGATACAGAGATGTTCTCAGCGTATACAAAGGGAATGTTTTAGAGAACAATGAATAGGTATACCTAGTGTGCGTGCTTAGGTGTGTCCTGCGTGCAGGCGTGAGTAAAGTTTCAAGCCTTGCGACTGAAACTGAAAACAAACACGTTTGTTTTTGAGGCGATGGAGTCGGGGCGATCCTAGCCGTAGTGGGCACCCCAAACCCGATTTAATGGCGCTCGAAAACGCTAAAAATTTACTGAGCACAGACGAATTAGATCTAAAGTTTATTTACAAGCGCTTTATATACGGTTTGCGTGACGTCACCCGACTGGACTGTGGACAATTTTAAATGGTCATTCCAGAGGTGGCTTTTCACGGTAGACAAAGACTAATTACATGTAGCGAAAATCCTGCTATAACGGACATTTTGCTCCAGTCCCCTCCCTCTCGTTATAACAGGATTCCACTGTACATTTTTTAAATCAGCGTCGTCAAATTAGGTTGGTCATCGAGCAGAATTACATTTTAAGCAATATTTTGGAAATTTCAATGTATCTTTTATCCGCAAATAAATGCTTCATAAATACCAGCTGTGTTGTGGTGCAATTATTTACTTATATCTAGATCTAGGTTTAAGGCGCCCTCTATGAGGAGTCAAGAAGACACCTACAAGCGCCTGTCCGTGTCGGTCTTCAGCCGCTTAAGTAACTCTATGTTATCACCCCACGTCGCTACACTATGAATGTAATTTGTACTCTAAACTCATGTTACTTGTGTTACTTGTGTGAAGGACCGACATCACTGCACAAGGGGCATCCCCATAAGCGCTCCGTCACTCTAAACTCTTATTCCACACGAGGCGTTACATGATCTCTTCTCAATTATCTAACAACATAATTATACCTGCCGACCCCATCGTTAGCCCCAACATTCCCTTCGCCAGTCCTCCCCCCC
>NW_004797664.1:382776-386372 GCF_000002075.1 Aplysia californica
TCTCTCTCTCTCTCTCTCTCTCTCTCTCTCTCTCTCTCTCTCTCTCTCTCTCTCTCGCACACACACACACACACACACACACACACACACACACACACACACACACACACACACAACCCTGGCTGAGAGTGATACAACGTCTAAGCAGAAAAAAACCGAAATTCTTGATAACAATTCTTGCTTATTCTGGAATCGAACTCGGGTCTTCCAATTGAGACAACGAAGTGAACACCGCTACACCACAGACACAGGTTATATGTGTGTATGAGTGTACACGAGTATTTTGTGCGTGTGCGTATGCGTGTGTACGTGTGTTTAGTTACTTGTTTAAAACTCTTTGTATATATTACAAAACTTAGATATCATCGTTGATTTGCTTTTAAACACTTTGAGGATTCTATGATTATTATTATGCTTCTATTTCCCATTCACCACAACAGGATAAAGCATGAGAGAAATTCATTTAAAAAAAAAAAAAATTAGATGCCTCTCCCTCGTACATGTATTAGATCCTATTCTGATCCTTTTTTCACTGTACCCTCTTTTTATTCAGATATCAGTGGAGAATTTGCACTCAGATGTTTGGGTGCACCCATTTTTTTCTTGCTTTTTTTTGTTGAGTCTCCTCATCGACCAGGACAAATAACGCCAACCATTTCCTATCCATGGGCAACTAAAACTGATATGAAAATAATAATAATGCCACATGACGTTGCATTGCACCGCCCGCTCCGCTCTGCTTGCAGTGTGGCCACCCAATATTAACGCCTCAAACAGCTCCGCTCTGCTGTGCCCGCTCTGCTCGCAGTGTGGCCAGAGCCTAACTGAACTTACTCTGCTCACCTCTCTAGCTTCAACAGCACAAAGTCTGCTTCGACTATCAAGGCACCCCGGAAATATCGGGTCACAAGAGTGTGACAAACATACAAAACAAGTAGAGGAAAATGACGCTAGTAAGGACTATGAAAGAAAAAGCAGCAGTTCCCTGTTGCAGTTCAGGCACAGTTATGAGCATGGCATTGATAAATCTGCCCATTTACAATTCTACTGTGCATAAGAGCTTGTTAATCAGTCCCCGGGGTTTTATGCACCTCGCATAATTTAGCAAATTTTGATCATTTTTTTGCAAAATTTTAGATTATTTTCCTTTTTCATTCTTTGTTAAAATTAACAGAGCATAATTTCACATTTTTGGGCTGTTTGCATAATTTTAAAATTTTATTTTTTTTGCATAAAACCGTGAGAACGGGTTAATGACCCCCCTTTGGGGACGGCCTAAAGTCTAAAGACACTTCAGTCAGTAGCACTACCGCCCCGGGGAGTCAGCCAAATTCCTTTTGACTTCCAAGTGTTGAGTCAGTGTGAACGAAAATATATTTTTTTAAAGTTAAAGTTGTAATTTTTTAAAATTGTTTTGTTTTTTGGGGGGGTCACCCTGTACTTCGAGTAGGAGTCCACAAGACTGGAGGCGGCTTGAAACATAACATGTAACATTATGACATTCCCCCTTTAGGAACAAGCAAGAAGCTCGACCAATGACCATAAATAAACCGGGCGGTGTCTGAGCTCAGCTGTCACGATGATGAGACTTCACGTTGAGGAGTTTTATACACACATGTATATATAAAGATAATTATTATATTATGTGTGGTGCAGCTGATAGGTGCTTCGCGTCGCACTCAGGAGACATGTTCGATTCTCGTGTGGGTAATATCGAGCGTCCGGTCTTTCTGTTTGGACGTTGTACATGTAATCTTCTCAGACCAGGTTGGCCCAAACACACAGGGTCGAAGCCCGCCTCCTAATTATCTAGACTGTGTCACAGGGGTGAAAAACACACCAGCATTAAAACTACATGTAATGACATAGCATAGCACCCCCTCCCCTTACATATAATATGTAAGTGTATATGTATATATTATACACTTACCAACCCCCCCCCCCCTTTTTTTTCATACACTCGTTTACACGACACGACAATGATAATAATAACAATAACATTAACAATAATACAGGTATAATAATTCATCTCAGTTATAGTTTTTGCTACCGTCAGGCCGCGCATCCACCAAAGGAGAACCGACCCCCGTAGACTTTGTTACATTTTGAAGCACTGATTACAAAAGTATGACGTTAGATTTTTCGTCTCAACTTAGAATTATAATTCGTTTATTTATCCAGGTTTTAAGGTTCAGAGGACACGCACGATCAGAAGTCCTACTTCGGTCTTTGGTAAATGTAGATTGTAGATACGAACGCACTGTTGCCTCCTTTTTCTCCCCCTTTCTCTCACTCACGCTCACACAACCTCCCACCCCCACCCCCCCCTTTTTCCCCCTCACATTCCTCATCGTCATCTCTCATCGTCTCTGTCTCTCTTTCTCCGTCTCTGGAGCTGCTGCTATACTATATTAATATATCTTTGCCGTACTTTTGCTGTCGCTTCTGCTACTGCAACGGCGTCTGCTGCTAGTGGCTTCAGTGGCCTAGATCAAATGGTTAGGCTCTCGGACTCGCAACCGTAAGGTCATGGGTTAATAGAATCCAGTCAGGGGCCTCACGTTGAGTCATTGACAAAGGCACTTTGCACGGATTTTCATCACTTCACCCATGTGGGAATGGATGCCCGGCTATAGACAGTGATAGATCTTATACTTACACATGTAGCTTATAAGTGTTTGAGGGCGTGAAATCCGCAGCTTGCACTGAATCCTTTCCAGGAAGCCGAGAATGTTTCTAGGTTGTTTTTTTAGGGTCTGCTGGTGTAATGTTTGTAAAACGCATAGAGCTTGCTGTAGAGCGTGGATATGCACTCTACATGAATGCAATTTGCTATTACTATTATTATTATTATTATATTACTGCTGCTGCTGCTACTACTACTACTAAAAGTGGTACTACTATCATAACTAAACAGTACATGTAGTACAACTTATTAATATGTAGCTACAACTTATCATTATTATTACTGTCATTATCAGTATTACTACTATGACAACTAAACGTAGCACAACTTAACTGTATCTGCACCTGAATAAAGTGGGAAGGACCTACGGGTGACGCCCTCCAACCACCCACTTTGGATGAGGCTGTGGACAACGTTGTCAAAAAAAATGAAGACTGCACAGGTCAACACAGAGACAAACAGAGGGACGGGGGTGGGGGTCGGTGGTTGGGGATTTACACGTTCGTTGAAGCAGAGATTTCCCGCGTACCACTGGGGCCAGGACACGTCCTTGGTGCACACCTCAGTCAGTTCGTTTTAGTAGAGGTTTTACGGCGCTCGCAACTGCATATGAGCTCAAGAAGATTAGAGATGTTACAAGAGAGTAGCACTAACAAAAATATAAAAAGAAGAAGGGGAAATAAGGACGATAGATGTCTGATACTGATAGGAAAGAAGAAGCAAACCACACCAGAGCACTTGCCAACCACCCACACACCTCAGTCAGGCGCGGTTCGTCTCAATCGATGTCTGGGGGCCAGGGGCCAGATTATTTATCTTTAGTTTACTAGAACAGCACCGATATCATGGAGGAATGCGCTGTGGGCGTTGAATATGTACAGGAATCGTTTTCGTGAAACTGGAAAAGTAA
>NW_004797664.1:386472-391472 GCF_000002075.1 Aplysia californica
GGGGGGGGGGTATGGCACCTTTGGCCTTACTCTAGCACTGCCCCTGTTATAGACGCCTCTCTTTACACATCTTCTCTTCAGTAAGAAACGACAACACACAATCCAATAAGTCGAGTCTGAATACACCATATTTAGACTTTATTGGGTAGTTTCTACACAATACAACAACTAATTACAAATTCATCACTTTTTCATTTTGACAACCTGTATCTGGATGAAAGAAATCTACATGCAACAACTACCACCACATGGTACAACAATGGACAGAGGAGACATTGAATAAATCCTCTTGAATCTAGCAGACAATTCTAGAAATTAACTCACATGCCCTCTCCCAGGCTCAAAAGCGAACGAGGGTTTCGCGGACACACTTTATGAATAATAAATCAACTTATAGAAACGTACACCATATCATACTTAAAGCATCTCCAGCTGGAATGCGGACACAGCTTAGCAAAAGAAAAACACACCAACTTACAGCCTGAACACACACACAGATTTCCCTACACAAACATACAAATGCACACACTCATACACACAAAGAAGTGAACACTCACACACACATATTGTTATGCACTAACACTAACACACACTGTAGCAGAGTGGTACACATGACCTTAGTACATGTAAGAGTAACGGCGCTCGCAACTGCATAAGGTCATATGAGCGCTCACATGACTTTGTAGCACCGACGTGATTAATGCAGTAGGGGAAGGAACGGACAGTAAGGCGTGACCACTGGCGATCGTATCTCTACTCAGGGATCGTCTTGTAGCATGGAGCTTTTGTCCCTACACCAACGTGGGAGGCGGCGACTCCTAGCACAGTGGGAATCTTTGTCTTGAAGAGGGGATGGACTAAGAGCACTAAAACCTCGCCAGTCTTGGTTTGATCCACACAGAGATCAGTCGTGTTCTTTTTATTCCCGTCTTTAGTTTAGGGCCCGTGGTTTAAGCTGAGCAGTGTTTTGCTCCAGTATGTGCCTACTGGGCGCCAGTTTCGTTTGTTTGTCTGTTTTCAAGTATTTGTGAATCATTTTGTGCTTATTGAAGCACCTGTGCAGTGGATCCTGAAAGTATTATTGTTTGTTACAGCTACAGTTTTTCAAGTCGATTAAAACATCGTGCTCTCTGCCCACCGGCCACGTTTCCAGTTTTTTCGGTTCCAGTCCTCCTGTGAAGTCCACAGACCCATGACAACAAGAGTAATGAACAAGACTTCCGGTTCGACTTGGTCTGTGGTCAGTAGCGTGTTGTTCTGCTCAAGAGTTTTTGATATTGTACTGGCGTGTTTCTGTACGCATTTCTGTGTTTTTTGTATGTGCATGCGTGTTGTTTATTCGACTTTTAGGTATATGGTGCTGTGGGTATTTTCAATGTTTAATTATGTTGTTTAGAGTCTTTTTGCATATTCTTTTTGGTAGTGGAGTGGTGTCGTTTGTTTTTTCTTGTCTGTATTTTCTTCTTTTTTCTGTAATCCTCACGAAAGTTCACCCCCCACTCCCGTGCTTGTCTTGTCCCACGTTGTGTCTTTGTTACTGTTTTCTTTTTGTACTCGTGGAGCTTGGATAGCTGTATTTACTCTCTCTCTCGTTCTCCCTCCTATGTCTTTCTCAAAGCCCATATTCCTCAGGTCAGCCGATCGTCCCAGGGAGACCACGACATTCCTTATCTGTTCAGCAGGTGAGAGGGTAGCAGGTCCCAAGTCCATGGTGGGCGCACAAAATATGGGAGATACCTGGATGGTTCATGCAGCTGATGACAATGCGAGAGCAAAGATGTTAGCCTCTAGCATCAGTCTAAAAGGCACCCAGGTTTCTGTTTTCTCAGAGAATCCCTTTGCCATGAGAGGGCCAGACAGGAAGGAGATACCTTCTACAAGATTGACAATAGATGGCATCCACATCAGCTACAGCAACGACGAAATCAAGAAGAGCCTAGAAGCAATGGGTATGGTCACCTGTTCTCTCATCCTAATGGAATACACAAGAGACCTAGACAGTTAGCTAACCAGCTGGGTGACTGGGCGCAGGTTTCTATATAGGCTATACTTGCTGGGGAAACTGCTCCCAAAAATCGTTGAAATGGGTCCTTTTAAGGCCCAATTTTTTAACAGGGAGATCAGGGCACAGGGCGAAATCATGCACTAACCCTGAAAAATATCTAGATTGTTTTCAGGAAGACCATAGACGTGGCGAAGAGAAGTGCCTCAAAACCGCCACCCCTTTTGGCACCAGCAACTACTAAAATGCAAACCTCCATACAGTACCTCACCCATACTGGTGAGGCGGAGCACAAGTCTGTGGACAGTGACAGACAGGAAGGTGACACGGACGATGAGACCAATGAGCCTGACTCATCAAGCGGTAGTGTCAGTGGCACATTGTCGGAAGAAGGTGAGAGCCAGACCGAGGAGCAGGTAAGCAGAAAAAGAAAAAGTAAAAAAAAAAAAGAAGAGCAAGAAAACAATCCCTGTGACTAGAGAGGGCAAATCCCAGAGAGAGAGGAGATTAAAGGTTCTCAAGTAAGTACAGGGGGTTTGAAAGACAAGGACCGAAGCAGGGTAGAGAGTACATACGCAGACACAGAGAGTGAGAGAACAGACGATAGAGAGGCAAAAGTAGAGTTACAGCTTCTGCAGAGCAGAATGATGCACAATTTTTAAGACAGGGCAAAGTAGTCTACCATAGTCAGAAAAGGGGAAGAGTAATGAACAACAATTTGAACTTTAAACCCAGTGACCTCCAGAGTAATGAACAATACAATGAATCCTGACCTGTGCAAGTACTATCATTAAAAAAGATCTACTACGCCATTCTACTGTTGGAATCTACTCTGTGTGTGTGTCACAGCCCAGAAACCTTGCAGAGTGCACGTCAATTGTTCTTTTGTTTAATAAAAAGCAGTGTCAGTCTTTATTAGTTTAACGTAAGGGTACCCTACCAGTTACTAGAACCTACAACGTGTGACAGGTACTACAGCAGCTTGATTTAATATTGGTAGTATTAGAAATATTGTTCTTGTTATTGCTTCTCGCCACAGAGGAAAACCATCTTGGATACACGCAAGCTATAATCGGTAATCGAGTGCGTTCGCATTTATTTCTTGTCCAGCTAAGTTTTAACGCTTTTACTCAGTCCTATTTCTTCTTTGCACAACCTTTCTTTTTTTATTAGAGCCCCCCACTCCACGAGTCCCAATAAAGTTCTTAGTTTTTAATTAAAACTGTACATTCTATTCGTTTAGTTGGAGCCATGTTAGACGTTAGACTTGTAAGACTTGCCCACATATTTGTCTGCCCTAAGGTTGCAAACTAAGGATTCAAACGACAGTTTTATTTTTTAATAAGTGTTTTACGGCACTTGCAACACGATAAGGTCATATAAGTGCCAAAGATTAGAGGTGTTACAAGAGAGTAACAACATAAAAAAGAAGGAGGAGAGATCAGGACGACAGATGTTTGATAGGAAAGAAGGAGCAAACCACACCAGAGCACCTGCCAACCACCCACAACAACGGTTTGAACAGCTACTCTGTGACAGACACACACACAAATAAACACAAACATACACACACAGATACTCAGGCACACTAACACACAGTGCACATATAGGTACACACACACACACACAAAGAGCCCACTTAAAACCCAACTTGCGAGACAGGCCCCGAAGGCTCGGCCTCCTCCACACGCCCCGAGCTCATCTCCGGGTGGTAGCGCTGCAGGTGCTTGCTCAGCAGGAACTTGCGGGAGAAACTTTTCTCACAGGCGGGGCAGTCGTGGGGCTTGATTTGTTCATGCTGCGACTGATAGTGGCGCTTCATCGAGCCCTTCTCCGTGAATGCCTGGCCACATGCCGGGCACTGGAAGCTTTTCTCGCCCGTGTGGGAGCGCTGGACAGGGGAGCCAGACCAGATAACACTCATTAGGGAGTAGGTAACATCAAACGTGTTGGAGTAAAGAGAAGATTTTTTTTGTTTGAGTAAAGAGAAGCACATCGATACAATAATGGTCATTTAGTGCTGGGAAATAGTAAGACAGACAGACAGAAACAACAGAGGAGAAAGTAAAGAAGTAGGATCTACCAGTGGCGCCCTCCAACCAACCACCTAAAGAGAAGTACATTGACACAATAACAATAACACAATGCACTGAAAAAGTGAGAAAGACAAACAGTAATATCATAGGATAAGACAAGAAGTAGGACCTACAAGTGGCACCCTCCACCACCCTCTCAGAGAATGAGATCAGAGTATGATGACTGTTTCAGTCTTAGTAACAGTTTTAAGGCACTTGTAACACAATAAGGTCACATAAGTGCTAAATATGGGAGGTGTTACAAGAGAATAACAAATACAAAAAAAGCAGGAAAGATGAGGACGATAGATATTTGATAGGAAAAAAGGAGCAAACTAGACCAGAACACCCACCAATCACCCGCAATGATGATTGGGTTTGTTTGCAAAAACAGAAGTACGGTGACACAATGTCCCCATCTAGCAGAAGGACAAAGCAAGATCGATTGAAACATAGCAGGGAAAGAAAAGAAAAAAGGATTTACCAGCAGCACTTTCCTACCACCTGCACAATTGTTACAGAAGTAAATAATGTTGGACAGACAAGGAGAAAAGAAATAAGATAATTATCAAAATAGGGAGAAAGGAAAGACAAAAAAGGTAATCAGTAAGGTAATGAAAATTAAGACACGGGCATAACAAAGATAACCAAATGAAGAATAAAGAAGTAGGACCTATCTGCGGCAACTTGTAACATTGTAACCCTGTGGAGGGGGCACGCATATATATATCAAACTCTTTGACTTCGCTCCTTTTCTCTTTTCACTACAGCCCCTCACTGCGTGCTCTCTCATATATTCCTCTCTACCTTTTGCCCCTACTCTCATTCTTCATTATCTCCCCACTCTCCCCACTCTCCCCCTGTCTCATCCCACCTCATCACCATCATCCCCCCAGCCTCCAAAAACAGCAGACGCTGAGATA
>NW_004797664.1:393972-406540 GCF_000002075.1 Aplysia californica
TGCGGCCACACTCCACGCATCGGAACGGTTTCTCACCTGAGTTTGAGTAAAGATGAGCAAATAGACACAATCAAACAACAAAGAGAAATAGAGGGAAACCATAAAGTGAGATAAAAAAAAGTAGGATCTGGAAATGGCATCCTACAACCACCCACCTTTTTAATTAACTGCTTCCCCAGGAGGAAAGAATGGCAGTTACCACCAGCTGGTCAACACATGGACATCACACACATGTAACTACTACACACTGACAACACACATAGACATCATGCACACATTACTGGTTTAGCTCCATTTATGAATGAGATGAACATTGACACAATTACAGTATAGCTCCATTTATGAATGAGATGAACATTGACACAATTACAGTATAGCTTCATTTATGCATGAGATGAACATTGACACAATTACAGTATAGCTCCATTTATGTATGAGATGAACATTGACACAATAACAGCAATTTTCCTTCTGGGAAAAGCAGTAAAGTTTAAAGACAAACAGAAACAATAGACGGATAAAAGAGAAGAAGAAACTACATGTACCAGGGGCACCTTCCAACCACACATAACATGTTACTACCAACCATTGTCAGGACACAGCGACATTACGCATGAGTTACTGAACACTTTCAGTACACACAGACATCACACACTACCAACCTGGTATGTTTTAGTAGAGGTTTTACGGCACTCGCAACTGCATAAGATCATATGAGCACCAGAAGATTAGAGGTGTTACAAGAGTGTAACAAACATAAAAAAGAACAAGGGGAGATAAGGACGATAGACGTTTGATAGGAAAGAAGGAGCAGCCCACACCAGAGCACCCAACCACCCACACCAGCTGTAAACACACAGGGGCGTTTCACATGAGTTACTGCTACTTGTATGTGCGTTTATAGGTACACATCTCACTTGAGTACACATACATGCTCGTGGAAATGAAAGTGTTTTTGTACACTCATCAGCTTGTGTTTGTGCAATTATTGTACGTACAAATCTTTGTGCTTGTACAGACACACACATGCGTCACCACACGGCGCAATCAGGCGCTCGTCATTTTTTGGCATATGTGAGGCATCACGGAGAGATCAAGAGCTCGTCAAAATAATGAAATAAAAGAAAACAGCATTTTTCTTCCTGTTTGTTGAGTTTAATAAATTTTTGTTCTGTTTTGGGCTCAGCACCTTTTACGTTCTTTTAAAAACAAATTTCTCTGTGGATTTTTACTGAAAAACATTGATCAAACGCACAAATAAAAGTAAATTTGCAGTTTCCAAGGATACTCAAGCTTTGGAAGTCACTAAACTTTGGCAGTCATTTTTTCGCTAGTTTTACCTCTGACACCAGGCAACCCCCACCTCCTTCAATCACAAATAATAATAATATATCTCCACTTTTAGGTAGTTGGGTATTTTATTCACCAAAAGCGAGAGAAATGAACAAGTTTTAAGATGATACCTATAACTCTGTGTACCCAAAAATTGACGAGTGCCTGATTCCACTGTGTTGTAACACATATGTAGTCATTGATATCATCTTAAAACATGTTAGGTTGTATTGCTTTTTTTTTTTTTATAGTAGAGGGTTTTACGGCGCTCACAACTGCATAAGGTCATATGAGCGCCAAGGGGTGGGTGTCAACAGAGAAGTCTTTACGGGGAATCAGACTTAGATTGCTCACCTCTCTAGCTTCAACCAACTTCAACAGCACAAGGTCTGCTTCGACTATCAAGGCACCCCAAAATAGCAGGTCACAAGGGAGTGACAAACATACAAAAGAAATAGAGGAAAATGACAATAGTAAGGATCAGGAAAGAAAAAGCAGCAGTTCCCTGTTGTAGATCAGGCACAGTTATGAGCGTGACATGAGTCAGCCCATTTACAATTCTACTATGCTTGAACGAGATATGTCCCCCCCTTTGTGAATGGCCTAAAGACACTTCAGTCAGTGGCACTGCCCCTCGGGGTAGTATTGCTTTTGATGAATAAGATACCTTCTATCTATCTTGAAGAGAAGTCGAGTTATTTGTGTAGAAAAAATTGATAAAAATGAACAAACGGGAAGAAAAATATTGTTTTCTTCGATTTCATTATTTTTACGAGCCCTAGATCCCACCATGGTGCCCAACATATGTGGAACAGTTAGGGTTTTTTTAATGAGAAAATATCCCCCAAAAGAGGGACGTTTCTTGGTGTATTTTGAGGGAAAACTAACTGTTCATAAGTCAGTAATGAATTGGAAAAAATGAAGTGAACTTGGCATTTTTAAGTGATTTTTAAAGCATAATCTAGTTCTTCTGTCACTTTTTCATCGTTTGTATTACTTTTGAACTTTAAGACAAGTATTTGCATGAGAATTTGTTGAATTGTGTGGCATCGCTTGAACTGCTATCGACAGGGGAGCCCAGGCTTGCCAGGCATTAAAAAACTTCATAAGTTTTCAATACATCTTTGTATAAAAACTACTTAGGTTTAATTTAGAACATAATGAGCAGAAATTAGTTGAATTTACTATACCTGGTATAGAAACGATAATATAGCTTTGATCTTAAAAGAATTAGCCTGTTCTCCGATCACCATTTCTACAACTTAACAAAGTGGTATAAGAAAAACCCGCGATGGACTCCTTTATGACCTATTTAGTTCATAAGTCAGTAATGAATTGGAGAAAATGAAGGAAATTGGCATCTTCAGGAGATTTTTAAAGGCAGCCAATCACATGCCACCTAGCGATCATGCGCCCTCGGCATGTTGGCAGGCTAGCTCGTTCACTTTGTGACCCAGTTTCTGGCTCTCGTCTTTTATTCCTAGATGAGAGGTGATTTTAAGTTGATATATAGAATGTACAATTCATGACATGCAAGCACTGGTGGTAAAGGATCTGAAATTTTGCAGCAATAAAGGAAACATTTGGGGCACCTGTCTGGTCGGCGACCGATCTGCAGCTCCTCTGTATACTTTTTTAAAACGGAAGAAAATCGTACAAATACTGCAGTTTCTCGGTTTCTAGAAATTTGCCGGCATTGTATGCTCACATGTAGTAAGTTTGATCTTTTCTCTGGTTGGCTGCCAAGTTTCATTTATGTTCTTCCACAGGTTTTCCCGTAACTATACATAGAAGAGAGCCACCTCCGATCCTGAAGGCCCCAAAAATTACCCAATATGCAAAAGCCCAGTCAGTGGTCCAAAGCGCAGCGGGTGCTTGGCATTGCTAATATCTGTATGATCTGTATGATATATAATACACATAACATGTACAACTTTGTGCATTCAGACAAACCTGTATGAGTGCGACTGTGCCTTTCCAGGTCACTGCGTCGAGCAAAGCGGTTGCCGCACACACTACAGGGGTGGGGCCGGAATCCTGTGTGAATACGAGCGTGAGCCACCAGATGGCTGTGGCTGACAAACTTGCTGGGACAGAAAGAACACTGGAAGTTCTTGCCGCCCTCGTGTTGCTCGGCTCGGTGCTTCTGGAGCAGCTTCTGGCTGAGGAAACTCTGTGAGCAGCTAGCACACGGCCAGGCCAAGTCTTCCTCTGCTGCACAAAGACAGACACAGACAGACCGTTACCATTACGCCTTGGTTATGCAAGAATAGACAGACACTGAATTACACCAAGACCATTGCATATATACAGCTTTGACAGATACTGAGGCAGTAAGAAACATTAGGCCCCATAATTAGAAGATTAAAGAGTTACTACATAAAGTTGACCGTGGACCTCATTTGTCACACCCGGGTATCCCATCTTTTGGAAAAGGCTCACATACAGTAGAGACAGTTCTCATTGTGTTCTGGTTATACGAGAACAAGAGCTGACAGAAACATACAGACATTCGTTGAACAAGAATAAGAACAGACACACCGACAATGTCTCTTTAATAACAACAACCATAGACAGCATGCAAACAATAAAAATAATCATACATAAAAATGTCTTCATAGTCATGGAATAAAGGAATATCAGCAATAAACACTTACATTAATGTCTTCTTAGTACAACAATATATATACAGATAACCTTACAAATCAAAATGTATTGTAGAATAATAATAGCAACAACAGACAATACAGTCTTCATGGTACAACAACAGACAAGCACAAAGAACGGAATCTTCCTATTCCCCTTTGATAAATTCCTCTATAACTAGCTCTATAATATTAATACGGAAACCTGTCTAATGCGGAAATGGAAAGAGAAATTCCTGTCTAAGATAGAAAATGCTTTGCCCACTCAGCCCTGATTTGAAACAAAACTACAAGCATAAAGTTTGGTTCCATAAGCTCTAACCTTTACACCAAGCTGTAAGTTGTAAGGCAAGGAAGGGGAGTAAGGGAGCGACTCGGGGGTAGAAGTTACCCCATCCAAGTGAGCCCTATGAAAGTGCTAGAGTAGTGTACCAGCATGGAAACTTTCTTGGGTAGCCAGAGGCCAGAGGTGTGAAATCAGTTTGACCAATGCCAGCTGTTCTAAACGTTCAAGGAGAAGGTTTGCGTGTGACCAAGGCCCATACAACCAGACGGATTTAGAACACTAAACTAAGTCTCACCCCCAAAAAAGCCTTTTTTTTTCATTACGAGGGTGATAAAATCGGTCCTCTTTGATCCTCCACACTTAATTAAGAATTGGAAACAATTTGTTGATGTACCACAACTTCTGTGGGCCTACTCATCATGATGATACTGCGAGCTGGGCAGTTATTGAAAATTTCTATGAAAAAGACAGTGCCTTAGGTATATTTAGGGTGGCACCCAAGTTAACCAACTGTGTGTCAAGTTTTAAATGACAAAGGGTTTGTTTGGCTGTGCACGTGCTTAGTGGCAGTGTATCGAAAGCAATTGAATTGGGACACTATATGTATCTCGAAATTAATCCTTTGTCTGACATCGCTATATCTGATTTCTGTAATGACTCTGATGATCTTTTCAACGTTTTCATTAGGTCACTTGTGTCATTTTCTATAGAATATCGTAACCCAGTCACAACTACATCACAGCACCATGAACTTTTGCAGCAGACACTTCTGTGGTTGGAAGATAATTCATGAACTTAGGCCCAAAAGACAAAAAAAAGTTGCAAAAGCATAAATGTGAGTCAGTGAGTGGATCCACAACATCACTGCTTTGCAAGGTCTTGTGGCAGACACTGTGAGCGGTGGTGGATTACTTACAGTGATATCAAGAAGAACTTGAAAATCTGTTCTCAGTCACCATGAGAGGAAAAGGTGGACATAATATAATCTTGACAATCCAGACCCCCCCCCCCCCCCCCTTCCCAGAACAGTTACATTTTCGTTTAAAGAGACAGATACTGGCCGACAAAATTATGATGGCATCGCCTTCAAGCAGTTGCAGGGTTGTAGTGGATAGCTTTTTGATAAATCTAACGAGTAAGAATTTTAGTCAAACAATAGTTGCAATTCCGGTAGACCTTGATAAAGAACACAGACACATTGTTAATTTTGTTAAATTTTGCAATCCATTAAAGATGTAATGCGCTTATAAATGAAATTTCTGACCTAAGTTGATACACTTTGAAAAAACTTTACGATGTAGTCTGCAACGACTGTACAGAGATATTGGAAGATTCCACATCTTCCCATGCAAGGCACCTGACCCTCATCAGCCAGAAACAGATTTGAACATTGTCGTCACGATGGCTTGAAAAAAAAAGTTCTAACCCTGTGGAATTTGTTGGTTTGTTTGAAGCTGGGTTTTTTAAACGCAAGTTAAACCTTTGATGAACAGAGCGCACAGTAGACAGAATCTAAACTTGAAAATGCCCCAGGAGCCAAACACAATTGAAAACAAAGGTGATTCCTGCAAATGCAACACAGTGTACTTTGAATTGGTGTATTTATTAACGTCAGAATGCACGATAATCTTTACAGTGTAGTAAAAAATTTGTGGTGCAACTTGTCCTCAAACATCTCTTTAACTTTAACGGGAGAATCAATGTAACCTAAACTTTGCACAGCAGTTTGTATCAATTTATCATAACGTATTCATATTTTCCCACAACAATTGAGGCTAGATTTAAAAACATGAAGTTATATAAAATACTAAAATGGGGCCAACTGGTCACCCCAAAACTCGTGTTATAGTAGCACTGCATGTGTCGTGTGAGCTCATTGCATTAATGCGCAGAGCAACGCGCGCAGCGCTGACCTCGATTCTCCAATAGCGCACAAAGGCCGAAGAAGGATTGCACCGTCTCGGTATTTACGGTCTCTGGGTGGGGCAAAGGGTGGAGAGCAAAGGAGATGTTTAATCATTTTCGTTTTTAAGAGGTCAATCAGTGTTCCTATGGGATGCAAACACAGGTGGTAATGGATAAGAAGGACTGAGGCATGCCATTATCAGAGAGATTAGGATAGCATAAATATTTGAGAGGTGTGAAGTTGTGACCACTTCTTGCCGACAGAACAAGCAACCCTTGACCCCACCAGCTGGGTCTCTGAAACCCCCCTCCATCGCCCCTTAAATTCCCGCCTACGACGGAAAATGTCTAAGACAGAATTTTTCTCTGGCTCCCATGCGATATCATCTTACACTGGTTTGACTGCAATATAATATATTCAACCTGAAAAAACATACAGACTGACACACAGACATATACAACAATAACAAACACACAGACAATAATGTCTTCACTGCTCTTCTTCTTCTTGATCAAGATCGCATCACACTTGAAGTCCGGTGCCTATCATATACTGGGCCGTCCTGCTCAGTTCATCTGTCAGCCCATATAGCTTCTCTTGAGGTGTCAATGGAGTTGGCCACGTTTCCTGTCTCAGGGCCGTGTGTCTTGCAGTGTTGAAGGATGTGTTCCACAGTTTGGTCCACCTCTCTCCACTGGCATTTTGGTGATTGTACTCGTTTAAAACATCTGTACCCGTGTTGTCCCAATCTCGGGCGTTGTTTTCTTTGTCGGAAGATAATCACTTGTTCTTGGCGGGACAGCTCATAGTAGCTATCTGGTGTCTGTGTCAAGTATCTGTGGTGCCTTAAAAAGTGTATTTAGAAGAATTTTGATTTCAGTGTAGTTGATTTTGTTGTCTGGTTGCTTTTTTTGTGCGCCTAGTTTGGTCATCCTGTCTGCCCGTTTAATTTTTAAGACACCACAGTGTGATGGGATCCTCTGCAGCATGATCTTTAGGCATGGGATGACTTCCATTATTTCTCGCAGCCAGAGGAGTTTGCCGGCAGAACTAGCATAGCATCTCTTAGGAATACTTCTAGGCTTTGGGGGTCTACCACGTCCCTGATGATGTTTGCAGCATGTATTAAAATATCCGTCTCTGCCCCGTAGTTTGTACAATGTCGGCCTGTTGGGACTGCCTCTGCTTGGAGTCTTCCATTAGAGAACTGTACGTACACTCCTCTTCTTTTCATGGCATCAGTGGCAGATCCGTCTGCATAGATCCTTATCCATGCTTCGCGGGGGTACCTTTCTCCAAGCATGGACAGGGTGAGGGTTTCTTTACTCAGGCTGCAGAGGTCATCTTTCGAGGTGAAACACACAGATAGAAGTGTGAATAATCAAGCTTGTGCTTTTCTTTTCCCACAATGGTGCCTCTGAGGTATGGTTCAGCATGTACACTGTGCCTGGCAGATGGTCTTATAAGGATCTGTGTATTCTTCTGCTTTCCTTTATTTTATTATAAAGTTGGACCTTTCAATGCTTGCGGTGTTTGTTCCGGCTGTTCTTGTTGCATTAAATGACCTTCCATAGCTCTCACAATGGTGTATTGTGTCAGGGTCTTGCACTCCCATCTTCTCCGCAGGGCAACTACAGATGTCTTTTGTTCCATCTTTTCTAGAGGCGTTGACCTCATTGCTTCGATGATTATTCGGAGAGCCTGGTTTTGCATTTTCTCTGGAGTGTGTTTGTAAGTCTGTGTTGCAGTCATCCATGCACTGGATCCGTACTCGAGATGGGGCCTGATTGCATCCAGATAGACCTGTCTAAGTGTTTTGTCACTGGCTCCCCCACTGAATCCCTTCAAGTTTTCTCATGTTAAGCTTCTTCCTGGCTTTAGTTTCTGCATTCTGAATGTGTTTGTTGCTTCCATGTGAGACGCTCGTCAAAGATTAGTCCAAGATACTTCTGTTGGTTTTCAAACTTTAATGGGGTCTTGTCCAGAGTGAGGTTTTTTTTGGCTCAGCCTGGCTGGGAGTGAAGAGTGTAGCAGAGGACTTTTTCTTTGTTTTGGTTACACACCAGATTTTTGTCCAAGCAGTGAGCTTGTCCAGTGATATGCATGCGATATGTGGCAGTGGTGACAAATTCCTCAGAGCACCAAAGAACCAGGTCGTCTGCAGACAATGCGGCATGTATTCCTTTGGGTACTTTTTTCCCCGAGGTCATAGATGAAGAGGATAAAGAACAAAGGTGACATGACTCCACCTTGGGGTACCCCAAGTCGCAGCAGCATTTTCCGTCCTCCATATCCATCCACCAGCACACGTGTTCTACTGTTGTTCAGATAGGATTTGGTCCATAGGTACATATCGCCTTGGACACCACTTGTAAGGACTCCCCTTCAAAACCTTGTCAAACACTTTTGCAGATCAATAAATGCAGCCAGCAGCACTTTTTGGGTCTGAAAGGAGTCCTCTATGACTTGGGACAAGTAAATTGTTTGGTCCTCTGTGCTCCTGAACTGACAGTATCCAGCTTGCTCTTGTAGAAGGATTGTTGTGTTTCTAGATAACATTGCATTCTGCAAGCTATGATGCGCTCCATTGTTTTACATACACAGTTTGTGAGGCAGATAGGTCTACAGCTTAAAGGTAGTGTCTTATTTTTTGTTTTCCTGGCTTGATGATCAGGATGATCGTTGCTTCTTTCCAACACTGGGGAACTTGCCAATTTTCCCAGCTTAAGTTGAAAATATCCAGCAAGGTCTGCAAGGCGTTTTTGCTCTTTTAAATTATAAACAGTCAAAACTTACCATGCAAAAGGTTTAATCAAATTGATGGCCAGCTCACTTGCCCACCACCCAACCATCCTGTGGAGACAGACAGGGGATGACACTGACCTGGGACAGCGCCGTCACCCATGTTGACATCGTCCCAGTCCAGGCTGTCCTCCTCCGGGAAGGGCCGGTGCTCGCAGGGCTCGGTGGCACCACAGTCCAGGCAGAGCGGGGAGCGCATCTTCAGCTCTATACCACGCAGCTCCACGCGGTCACGGTGGGCAGCCTGAGGGCAAGCAGAGCACGAGGGGTGGGGGTCAGCAGGTGTGAGCATGTGTGAGAATGTGTGTGTGTGTGGTTGAGTTTGAGCATTATGTGTGAGTATACATTAATATGAGTTTGAGAGTATTTGGGTTCGAGTATGAGTGTGTGGATGAGTGTGTGTGTGTGTGTGTGTGTGTGTGTGTGTGTGTGTGTGTGTGTGTGTGTATGTGTGTGTGTGAGTGTGTGTGTGTGTATGTGTGTGTGTGTGTGTGTTTTTTGGAGGTTTTTTTAGTAGAGGGTTTTACGGCGCTTGCAACTGTATAAAGTTATATGAGCGCCAAGGGGTGGGTATCAATAGAGAAGTCTTTACAGGGAATCAGACTTACTCTGCTCATCTCTCTAGCTTCAACAGCACAAGGTCTGCTTCAAATATCAAGGCACCCCAGAAATAGCAGGTCACAAGAAGGATAAAGTTACTCCATAATCTTCCAACTTAGAACACAACATGACATGTACCCCTCAACCAACATCTCAACCGAATTGGAGTAAAGCAGTCTGCTGCCTGCCCACTATGTGACTACCCCTCAGAGACAGTGGAACATCATCTGTTCTTCTGTAGAAAACTAACTGATTTAAGGTGATGTTTTCTTCCCAAGTTACTCCACACATCTAATTGCCTCTACTCCTCAAGACAACAATTAGAACAAACATGCAACTATTACCGAATGGCATCATGCAGAAGAGTTAACGCTCAGATGCTACTGGATCGCTAACAACAACAACAACAACAACAGTTACTCACTTTTAAATGAAGGACAATGGACCACTTGTCGAGAAACTCATCCTGGCAAATCCAGCAATGATAGACCAGGACAATTGGGTGCTTGTCTTCTTGCGAGACGCTGTCTTCCTGAGCCTTCCGAAGCTCAATGGAAGGTGATCCACCACCTGTCTCCTTGCTGACTGGTACAGCTGAAGATGTCTGTTCTTCACCAGCAACACCATCATGCTCACTCGCCTCTGTGGCTTCCACTATTTGTCCATCTTTTGCCTCTCCACTTGTGTCAGTGGCATCAGGAGTCCTTGGGTGTGGAGGTGAGTCTGGTCGCTTGTCATTGGCTGAGAGGTCAGTGGGTGTAGTGCCATGTGTTGTGCTGCGTGTTGTTTCATAGACAGGGAGATCACAGCGCGGTGTGTCGAGGGCAGGGAGGTCAGTGCTTGTTGTGTCGTGTGTTTCATCATAAGCAGAGTGGTCATGACGTGTCGGGGTGTGAGTCGTGCTGTCAGCAAGGAGGTCAGAACGTGTCACACCCTGTGTTGTATCACAGTTAGGAATATCAGGACCTGAAGAGTTTTGTGTTTCATCATAAGCAGAGAGTGCTGTTGCATCACGCGTAGCCATTTCGGAGTGAGAGGTTTCGTAGGCACGAACAGAAGTGGGTTCAAACTCATGTGCAGGATGTGAAGGGCCAGCCCTTCCAGCTACCGGAGGGAAACATTCCGGGTCTTTGTATCTGCCATGTACATGTGATGTTGTGTTTGTGTGGCGAGATGGGGCAGGGTTGATGTCCCACGAGCTGCTATCCAGATCCCGTTGACGACTGTGGCCTAGACTGTCGCCTGGGAGGGTGTCTGAGAGCCCACGGGTCGTGCCACCTCTCATGTCCGTGGCCAGATTGGGAGCACCCTCAGTATGATGCCCGTGAGCTCGCTGGGGTGTGGAAGCTGCATCAACATAGTCGCCAGGATGTGAATAAACACCATCAGCAGGCTGTGCCAGGCTGTGTGCAGCAGGTAGATTGCAGTTCCTGTCATAAGACGATGCGTAGCGCTGCCCGAAGCGTGAGGTATAATCTTCAGCTAGGCTTGCTTGGGCATGAGCCATCCGACCAAACCCATCCCTGTGATCCTGGCCATAGTGCAGTGCAGGATGAGCCCGGGAGTCCACCACTGGAGGCCACGCATAGTCCACCACCCCAGGTGGAGCAAGGTCGAGATCTCCCGCTCCCGCTACAGAACGCATGTCCCGGGGATCAATGTCCGCCAGAGGGCGATGGGCACGGGGGTCAATGTCGGACAGAGAGCGGGTGTGGTCTGGGTGTCGCTGGCAGTGACCTAGATGAGCAATGAGGATGTCCTCACGAGGAAAATCAATGCCGCACATCCCACACAGCCACAGACTGCCGCTCTCTGTTGGTCGTAGCTTCCACATCCTGTCTGTCTCCTGTCACCAAGCTCTTTTCATGTCTACCATCACTTCCAGTCCCTTAAAATATTCAAAAACCTGGAAAAATATTAAAAAGTGCAAGGTCAAGTCCACTACGTGACTGTCACACAAATTTTAAAAAGTGAATTTCTTTGTTGAAGTTAATTAAATCAATATTTATTTGTACATTTTCAATAGCATGGTATCTGAATATGATGGTAATTCACAGTCACACTAAACTCCTTTTTGATTCACCGTAGCTTTATACTGTAGAATAGAAAAGTCGTGTAACAAGAATGCAGTACTTTGCACAGCATCAGGTCCTGCATGAGGTTGAGATTAAATTTTCATGCCACATGCAGTACACAGCAAGCTAGTTTCATAGCACAGAAATTGTGTTTTTAATCAAGGTCACAATAGGGTAAAGACAGTGTAGTAGTGAGTAGTGGTAGTCTTTCACCTTATATCAATTGGAAAATATATATAAATTTAGTGAGACCACTATACTCAGTAACAGTAACAGTGACTGTTCTTCGAAAAAATGTGCAGCACATCCTTGAAAATAAAAAATGTAACCTTGCCAGAGCAATAATTCTAGATCTAGTATCCTATAGTGACTTTAGTCAGTGAGACTTGATTTCGGCAATGATGAAGAGAGTGACTTTTATCTCTGGTGTCACACTGATGAGTATGAAGTCTCGACTGATTAATGGGGAAATGAAATACCTCACCAGGAGCCAGGAGAGCAGTTAAAACCAATAAGAGTGTGTAAAGTAGAGACATGACCAGGAATAGACCATCAGGAGCATGATGGTAGAACGACACCAGTCCTGCAACACACCGGACATTTAATTTGGCCACCTTAAAAGAGGATGCCTCTTGAACAGCCAGTACTGGGAGCTTACACCAGATTTAGATGCTCTGGGAGGACTTCCATAACGAGTGACCACTATGAGACAGAGTAGAATAGAGGGCTAGGGGTAGGGTTAGGGTTTGGGTTAGGGTTACTAAAGGTAGGTACTAGAAACTAAATTTTCAAACTAGCTGTATGCCAAATGTATCTGTTCCATTTGAAAGGCCTATATCCACTGAGCATTTTGGTACCATGCTTTAACCTCTCCGTCAATTTTTAAGAAAATTGTAGTTGTTTAAAATTTGATCAAATTTGT
>NW_004797664.1:408114-412827 GCF_000002075.1 Aplysia californica
TGGCTGGTCAAAATGTAATCATTTTAGGTCACATTCAAGTTTTGTCTTACGCGTGGTGAACGAACCATTTTAAAGGTATTCTAAGGGTTTTTCAGTGAATAAACTTTGAATTCTCCCTACATAGAGGAATCTATCATATTTTAAGGAAAGTCTCATAAATGAAAACCATTTTATGCGAAAGACAGAACAATATAAGTAAATTTTAGGGGCCCAAAGTAAAATTTGTCATAATAGTTATGAACGAAACAGTGTGTCATAATGGTTATGAACGAACTTTAAATTTATGCATAACATGCCCTATGACCAGTTTGCGTTTAAAAATAGCTGTTAAATGGTCTTTCATTTATCACTTGACTATAATTAAACCAGAGTGTTATTTTAGACAATTCTAGCCATTGAAACTTGACATAATTGATAGTATTTTGGTCACTTATTGTTCGTTCATAACTATTATGACATAAAAAAGTAATTTTATCAAAAATTAATAAAGGTTTTTATAAACTGTCAATTCTATGTATTTTTGGAAGTTATTTGCTATGTCTCAAAATATAACCTCAGCCTAGCTGAAGAAAGGAACTTTGAGTATTCATAAATTTGTGTCATCATTGTTATGAACGAACTTTTTGCTATTTCCGTCATTCAAGTCAGAATTACACCAAAACCATTGCATATACAGCTTTGGCAGTTACTGAGCCTGAAAGAGCAATCATAAGGCTATATAATATGGGTGATTAAAGAATTATTACATAAAGTTGATTTTGGACCTCATTTGTCACACCCAGGTATCCCACCTTTTGGCAAATGCTCCTATAACAAATATATGGAGCCTAATGTTTTTCAAGACAGGGAGATCTTTACAAATCAGTATTTTATTGCCTCAAACACGATGATCTATCGTTATTTCGACAAAAACACCGAGCGTTGACCCGGCGGCGGCGCACCGGCGGCGAGCGAGTCGGCTCTATACTGTAGTGTACCCTGCGTGCGGGGTCACATGCTTTCCGAGTCTCGCGGAAGGATTGATGAAAAATAATTCCAAGTTAAAAAATGATGTTAAAACACAAAAGTAAATTAATTTGGTTGTCTACAAAGATGCTACGGCTATTTAACTTTTCGAATCGAGCCGAACTACGCGGGTCACCATTTTGTTTTGCCCGGAAATTCTCGCGCTACTCCTCTCTCTCTTTCTCTCTCTCTCTCCACTGCCCACAGACAAAATTGTTAGCTTTTAGTAGGCTACAGTTGTAATGGAACGTTTGTTCACGGCACAGAATTCTACAATTTTTCTGTTATCACAGTGTAGAATTCTGTGGTTTAGGGTGAACGCAAAATTTGGTGAACGCGCACCGGGTGAGAATAGCCACAAGACTCGCCTGCACTATTCTCACTCCGGGTGAGAATAGAGGTGGCCTTACGGTATTGCGCAGTACCAGAATAACTCTAGATCCATCTAGATATATCTAGATCCAGTCTAGATCTAGGTAGATTCAAGCCATTGGGCTTGGGGGGTTTCAGGAAAGTTTGCCCGGGGGGGGGGGGGGGGGGGGGGGGGTGGTGGGGGCAGGGAAGCCCCCCTGACAACAATATTTCAATTTATAAATCAATCAAGTAGATCTAGTAATAAGCTAGATATCTCTAAATCTAGATCTAGAGAACTAGATCTAGATATCTAGTCTACTGTAATTTCAGGTCTTCAAGTTCGACTTCCGAGCAAGTGGCCAGCTTACATTATTTTGGCACTGCCTTTTGTTGGTGTTCTATCATCTATGCTATGCATAGCTAGATCTAGATCTAGTATAGATCTTAGACTTAGTTAGATGCTATGGGTTGCTTGGACCGATTCAGAATTGTGTTTTACAAAATCACTCAGTGGGGTGGAAGGATACCCACCAATTATCTGTTGACCAGAATTATTGCATCATGAGTACGATCGGTGTTCCGACAACAAATTCGCTAATATCAATAGTCAATAGCCCCAAGTCAATAGTTCTAGTGTTGTGGTCGGCCATTTTGAGGTGCGGGGTGCGGCGGATGTGACTTAGTGGTAAGTGGCAAGTGGTGGGCCAAGAATCGATTCCAAAACCGATTCCTGCAATTTAAGCTGCTGAGAAAAAGAACCGACCCTTTTTCGTAAACTAACGATTCTCAATTACTCTATTTTTATCTTAATTTTTCTTTAAAGAATGTATTTTTGGAAGAAAAAAATGTTGATGCTTTGTTATGTTCTGAAATTGAGGTTATCCTGAACCTTGAAGATTTAAGAAAGAGTAATGGGAAGCAAATTCATTGTCAAAGATTATATCGATCTAGTATGCAGTGTAAAAACGTATTCGTTGCTTTCACCTTTTTCTCATTCATTTGTTGTTGCTTTTATATTCCCTTTTCTTTCAATTCAAAATCTATAACTGTAACATCTGCCCACGAGGCTCTATATTATAGGCTCTCATTTCTCGGTGTAGGTCCAGTGGCGGCTCGTGGTTTATAGAACTGACCGGCGGTCATTCACGTCGACTATTTTTCCATCCTTCACCCCCTTCCTTCACAACACACACACTCACACACACACACATGCTCTCTCTCTCTCTCTCTCTCTCTCTTTCTCTCTCTCTCTCTCTCTCTCTCTCTCTCTCTCTCTCTCTCTCTCTCTCCTTATTTTATACCCCTACTTTCGCCATCCCCACCCCCTCCCCCACTCACTCACACACACACACACACACACACACACACACACACACACACACACACACACACACACACACACACACACACACACACACACACACACACACACCACAGTAAACATTGTAATATAATGTGAGAGAGCTAAAATATGCGGTAGCGTCAAGAAACGATATTAGGAATAATGTAAGATGGAAGTTACTGAGATTAATAGAAACTCACTTGATCAGCACAGAAAAAGAAAACACACTACTTGAGTCTAAGCTAGAAAACAAACTGAAAGCGAGAAGCAATAAATCGCTGGTCCTGGCCTCCAGTACAGTACTTTACTCGTACTTTCTACACCCCCATACAAAATATCGACGTGCACTGAACCCGTTAAATATATGTAATAAGAACTGTCCTGTATGATGACAAAAAGTCAATTGCTACTGTACCAGACGCTGTCCCAAGCAGATCAAGTCTACAATCAGATGCTATACAAAGCTGGACAAAGCACACAAGTTTCCGATCATTATATCATCAAATGTACTTCATCGCACTTCTCAGTTCTCAGAACTGAACACTGAACACTGTGTTGTAACAAAGTGGGGAAGTGTGTCAAATGCTTATTATAGAACTTGGTGTCTAGCTGGGGTGAGGGTTGAAAAGGGAGGGGGTTTTCGGCCCAGACTCTGACAGCCGAGTGTCTATCGCTCCTCGTTAAAATTTTCCGTATGGATATATCTTCACTAGATGATTCCTTCTTTCGCCGGCCAGACTCCTAAGGGCCAGGTAAGTTATTAGTGGGGAGAAAACGATGAGTAAATGCCAAACAGGAACTATAATAATAATAATAATAATAATGAAGATCATTTCTATAGCGCCCACTCCCGTGTAAACACAGCTCTAGGCGCTTTTACATAAATGCATGTAAGAAAAATATTCATGCACGCGACACACACACACTCACTCATATACACACAAACACACACATATACACATACACACACACAAACACACGCATACACACTTACGAACACATAACACGCACACATGTGCACACACATGTATGCCAAACACACACACACACACACACACACACACACACACACACACACACACACTCACACACACACACACACACGTACACACACACACACACACACACACACACACACACATCTACTTGCTTATCAACACGCACACGATGACACATCGTCACGAAATGAGAATAAAATAATGTATACACTGCAATTCACAAAATACATAAATGGATACATAGACATTTACATAACATTGTACTGAACATGAATCTACTGACTTAAAAAGGATGTCATTAAATGTGTCTTTAAAGATTTTTTGAATTTAGACTCAGATGTTGTATGTCTCAAGGGTTGGGGAAGAGAGTTCCAAACTGACGGAGCAAGGTGGGCGAACGATCTTTCGGCTATTTTTTTTACCGCCTATAGGTGGTTAAAAAGTCAATTTAAAAAAAAAGAGTAGTGCCATGCTGACAATAAATGTTCTGATAGTAGTTAGAGAAAGGCTGAATGATAGATACATGTTTTGCTGATAAAATAATATATGTGTCTGTGCTGCTCAAGACAGTCTCATTTTTAATTTTGTAAGCTACAAAGAGGCCAATCTGGCAATTAAGGGATATACTAATCTTTCAGTGGACCACACTAAGTGTAGAATTCTGTGCTGTGGACTGACGATGGATTTGTCCATGGGACTGACGTCATCGCTAGCCTTAGCAAAGCCCGCCGTGTGTTTGGCCTCGTAGCCTACGTAGGCCTAGTACGAAGTTCCGCAACGTGACGGTTTGATGGGAGACAATTTAAAATTACGAGCCGGCGCGATAACAAACGTGAAGAAATGAGGTTACGCGACAAAACAGCAGTAAATCCCACTTGTCTATTTGAGCGCCTTCAAATCGGCAAGGTGTTTTTGAATGTTGATACATGTTTGTTTGGATTTACTTAAAACTGAATGAAAATCGTCATCAGCAATAAACCTCTAGTCAACAGTGCAGTTGACAAAAATCTGACC